>NC_138346.1:78920390-79155390 GCF_046562875.1 Panthera onca
TGAAGAAATAACTAGAGTCTTGCATGGAGAACAATCAGCTCATTCTTGACCTACCATCCTATTTATCTTTCTATTCTCAAAGCTAATTGCTTATATAAGCATGCCAATTTGCCCTGATTATAGGATTCTTAATAAATGAATGTTGTTTACATTTCACAAGTGTATTTGAATTTCTCTCCGGGAAGCCAAGCTCATCAAGTCTTTGTAAGTGGTAAAACCAGAGATCAAAGCAAAAGGCCTACATTGAACCAACAAACAATTAAGCTTGAGAATAGAGGCCTAAGCAAAAATACAATTGATTTATTGATTTTCCTACTCCAGAAGTACACCTCAGGGCCACTGTTCACTCTTGAGCTATAATATATAGAACTTTCTCCGTCAATTTTCATCATGATTATTTGATGATCATTTCTTAAATAGTTAAATGAGTCTAAAATTCAACAGACTTTGATCCATTTCTTATTTCTCATCTTGATGCTTTCAGTTCAATCAAAGGTCTTTAAGATTTTGGGGGGAAAATTTTGTTTGTTATTTTTTATTATTTTCTTTTTAACCTCTTCTCCACTTAGCCTAATTTCCCCATAATTTTTGGTACTTCTTAAACAATTCCTTTCCTACTACACCCAATTTATCAACCCAGGCATCTATGGTTTTTTGAGGCTCCCAGGTGATGCCAATATACAGCCAAGTTTGAGGACTACCATTTCAGTTTGTCAATCCCTTCATTATCCTGCCTTCAAGCGTTCAGCGCAACTCCCAAGGGAAAAAAAAGAACAACACAGAAAAGAAGTCAGGTTCCAGAGCAAATCCTTAATTCAAGGCAGGACCTTTAGGTAACAGGCATACCTTAGTGCCCAACATGAGCCACAGGGCCAAAAATGTAAACAATCGGACACCTTTCCCAAAGCCAACAAGTTCTTAGTATAAACCAGGCACGGGCACCATTTACCCCACAAAAATCAGTCGAGAGATTACTTGCGGCTATAGCAGGATCTAAACACCTCAAAGCTTTCAGCTTTTGTAGCAACGGACAGAGGGGCTTACAAACAGCAACTCCTCAAAGAACAAAGTAGACTATATGTGAATTCCAAGTCACTAAAGCCCATTACAGGCTGCACAAGAACACCAAAAATGTGATCTGAGGAACACCTTTGGTGTGTCCTAAAAACTAGAAAAAGTTTGTTATGAGGTGACTATCTGTAAGCTCTGCCACTGGTCATGGGTTTTTGTTTTGTGTGTGGTGGGCATGAAGATGTGACTCAGTTTGTTTTATTAAGACTGTGAGCAGAAAGTACACTTCTCCTGTTTACAACAAATACCACTAAACCTCAAGTAGGAATTCCCAGCCATCCTGGCCCACATCTGTGGGCCTTCGCTGCATCACAGCTCTCTGGCCTACCAGCTCTTCCCCAGACACTGCTTCCAAATTATATCCAATGGAAACTGCATACTCCTTGGTGTTTGGTTGAAAGCTCCGGGAAAAGAGGGAAAAAGGTGACTGGGAAAGTGGGAGACCACCTGCAGTCTGTGCAGACACGGTCTTAAAGGAAAGAAAAGACAGGAGTTATCTCTGCCAGCAGTATTCAAGTAGATGAGAGCGAACCAGGTGCATGAAGCCTCTCTATACAAACCATGACCCCAAAGCCTGGGGACACAGTTCTCGTGGTGGGGAAAAGGAAGAAACATCCCCCATTCTAGAAGGGAAGAGACAGTTTGCAACTCACTCCCCCACTCCTAAGCAATTCAGTCTGTTCTTTTCTAAGGTGTCAGTGCTTTGTTCCTAAGAGGCTTCCAACTACCAGCACTCTCTTGCCAAGTGGAAAGGATCATCTGGAATCAGTGCTGCTTCTATCAGCCATCTTCATGCCACATGTTACCCGTGAGCATAAAGAAGCCCACTTCACCTTGCCCTTTAGCCCCAAGTCCTACGTATGAAAAAAAGGAGCACACTTCTAAGACCAAGCCCTTCAAGCAACAGTTTTTGTAAAGTAAAATGAATTTCCAGAACATGAGCCCACACTTTTTTCTGAAGCCCAGGAGGACTCTACGCGGCGGAAGTGGCCGGGGGGGGGGGGGGGGGGGGGGGGTGGAATCCTTCCCCACTCTCAGGTGCTAGGATTCTAGGTCTAGAAACTGCCGACAGCAGGCTCACCTCAAAGAGGGCACCACTGAAGCCAATAATGCACTAGCCAGGTCTTGGGTTTGCAAAGAACTTCCAGTCACCAGCATTCTTCATACAGCTTCTGTGTGAGCAACTCTAACGGAGAGCTCACTGTTCATTTCTTTGACAACTCTAAATGTTAATATACTTTTCCTTAAGCTTAGGGGACTTTCAGTCAATGACCCTGGAAATTCTACTCTCTAGACCACACGGAATACAGCTAAAACACAGTCCTGCACAAAGCTCTTCAAAATGCAAAGTCAGCTGATGGAGCACAGGATGGTAGATTCTGGAAATTTTACACTTTCAAGTGCTAGCATCTAAAAAAATCTCCTATCTTAATAGTTGTGTCAAATTTTTTTTTTAATTTTTTTTTTTAACGTTTATTCATTTTTGAGACAGATAGAGACAGAGCATGAACGGGGGAGGGGCAGAGAGAGGGAGACACAGAATCGGAAGCAGGCTCCAGGCTCTGAGCCATCAGCCCAGAGCCAGACACGGGGCTCGAACTCACGGACCGCGAGATCATGACCTGAGCTGAAGTCGGACACTTAACCGACTGAGCCACCCAGGCGCCCCAGTTGTGTCAAATTTTATTTCAACTTACAGAGGAAGAAAATCAAGGACCAGAGGAAAGATTTTAACTTGCTCAACCTGGTGCAGCAGATTAATTCTAGAAACTAGGTCTCCTGCCTCCCAGGCCAATGCTATTTGCTAAATGAGAGGCCACCAGCAAAAGTAATTCTTATCGCCTAAGGACTTAAGGGCATGCATACCTTTTCTTCCCAAAGGTCATCAGTTTGTGTTGCTGCCAGCCTCTTACTGGAGTCAAACATTTGTATTCAGATAATAACCTCTGATTGATTTCTGTACTGGATATCCAAATATACTGGCATTATGGGAGGTGGAATGCACCCCAATAAGAAGCATATATTCCCAACTTTGGTGAAATAAAGCGGCTCAGTGATAGTACCTAGGATGAGCTAGAATGGCTCAAAGTTACAACGCTCCACCCTGCCCCCAGCCCAACTTCTCTACCTCCTTTCCGTAACAGGAGAAAGGATGTGAGAAAAACCAGCAAGCATCTGACGATGACCTAACTACACTCTCACCCATCCATCTGCTCAGCAGACTGCATGGCAAGAGCTCTCCTTGGAAGTGGTTAAAAGAGAACAACACCTTGCAAAGGGAAATAAACGTTAAAACTTGACTTTCCTTGTCCTTTCACAAGTAATTACATTCACAGTATATGCATGGCACTGACAGATTGTCTCTCCTCTGATTTGGAAATCCTAAATTCCCAACCAAGGTAGTTCAAGTCTGCCTCGATAGAAAAAACCAAAGAGCACACTTTCAGACCAAATCAGTATTTAACTCCATGCCTGAAAAATGGAACGGCATAGTGAGGATGCCAAAATGTTTGACATTGAAAATAAAACATCAAGCGCACCTCACAGCGGTCACTTCTAAGACATTTTTGTCTATTTTATACAGCTTGAAACTTGCATTTATCAGATTTAGGGATTTTTTTTTTTTTTCTTAAACAGCTTTACTGCTAGCTCCAGGCATTTTCCCCCTTTCCAGTTCAAAGGCCTCAGGAAGTATAATATAATATGGGGTGGGGGAGAGGGGGCAGAGAGCCCAATCTGGATTAAAAATCCTAGATCAGTTATTCCATATCTGTAGGACTGTGGGAAACTTAGGTAATTTTATTTCCAGAATGATTGTGAGGATTAAATGAATAATGTAAGCAAGGCGGGGGGGGGGGGGGGGGACTCATAATAGGTACTCAGAAAACGTTCCTACTTCTTCCTAAAGCAGAATGACTATGTTCAACCTCAGGGCAAGAAGGAAAAAAAACTGGAAAGAAATCCACTCAAATTATTCACACACCCAAGTAGTTCTCAGTATCAGACATAACACTGCCCTAAACCATCACTTTCTAATCCGTCTTTTTGAATCTGTTTGCACAGCAGCCTGATATCTGATATCACACAGAGATATAGCAGCTAGGATAGAGGGCTTAAAATTATCCTCTCCTCTGACATTCAAAGAACGAATCCGACAGCTCCTTGACAAAGGCATTAGGGAACTTATATTTTATTTGTAAACAATGACTTCAAGCCAAAAATTAGTGAATGGTACGGAATGTCTAATGTAGAAAAAGGTGTTCTTGGACAGAGACCATCAATTCTTCACCCCACCCCAAAATAAACTTCATAGCGTCATCTTTGAAAATAAAGGGCAGAGGAGGGTGTATGTGTATGTATGTATATTTCCAACATTTAGGCAATGTTTAATACAATGAAGAGCGACATGGATATTTAATTATAAATGTGTAGGACCCAAAAAATACATACACACCAATGTTACCTGTAAAATATGTGACATACACACCCTAAAGGAATAAAAGTAGATGACTGAGTTTATGAAATACTTCTATCCAACAGTTTAACAAAAACATCACACACGTATGCACAAAGGCACATCACTTTACTGCCCTATCTGAAAGGTAGGTACAAAGATGCAAACAGTTACATGTATACAAGGAGTAATGTTTTCCCAGAAATACATTTTATAACTACTATGACAGTGCTGAAGACAAGCTCAAGAAGGAGAGAGACTCTCCTTAGGAAGATTAAGCTCCTAAGATTTGGATCCAATTTTTACTAGTCTTTAATTACAGGAAGTTCAGGAATTCAAATCTATTTCAAAACTTTTCCTATAAAAATTACTATTTTTTTTAGTTAACCCCTCCACTGATCTTAATTCCACAATCTCTAACTCTCTCCTTTCCTCTTTCCATTCATATCTATTAGTTTTTTAGAGTCATACAATGTAACTTAGACTGATGAAGGGGTAAGGAAACAGTCTGAGTAGGTTTGGTCTCAAGATTTTCCAGAAATAGATGGACTTGTCATTTTCATTTTTATTTACTCCTTCCCAATGCTTTAAGTATTCTAGAGCTTGAGTGTAATTGTTTTCCATGTCTGAACTGTCTCATTAATTATTGACGTAAACCATACTTACTTACAATGAGGTGCTTGTATACTTTCCCATACAGTACTACTATCCAGTTTTCCTCCCAAATCACATATATGATGTTCATCATATAAGGAAATAAGTCTAGTATCAATAATGCCAATATGATTCCCTGTGCCACAGGGTAAAGAATTTTCTCCACATATGTACTTCAAAATATGCCACCTAAAATTTATCCTTCTACCTTGATCTCTAGAATTAAATGGTTTGAGTTGACCACTTAAGCAATTCACAAAGAAAACCAAAGTTGAGAGCATCACATGTATAACTTCAGGGAAAAAAACAATTATCTTAAGAGAAATCACCTTAACTCTGGACTTCCATTAGCGCATAAAGAGGACACCTTTTAATTCCTCTTGTAGGTTTCCAAATAGCAGCTAGAGCTGACTAGGGGGAGTTACAATAAACACATTAACGTCCAAGTGCATCACCAAAAAGGCAGTCCCCAAGCTGAGACTTCTCCAAAAGCTTTGTCTCTATTCCGAAAAGGTCAGCCTGATATTTTTTGGTTTCGTTTTTTGTTGTGAGGTGCTTAAATATCATCAACAATTAAGAACCACATCCAGCAATTGTGTGTGACACACAGTAGAGTAAAAGTAACCACAACAACCAACCATTGCCCCAAGGAGTTTGTGATGCAGAATCATAAAAGTGACATACTAAGTCTGTGACTGCTAGACTTAAGAGTAACACAAATCCACCATGCTAATGATGAAACATTTTTTCTAAAGATTAATTCATATCATGTGTTATTAATCAACAGCATAACTGAAATCTCAGGCAAAACACGCTATCCCAATTGAGCAGAACTTAATTGCATTATTGTGATCTGGTTTTCCTGTGTCACTGGCCCTTCCATTTCCAGTATACACGTACATACACACAGCACCACAGGATGAAAAGACAGAAAGCCCAGAGCTAGGAGGTAAGAACCATCTGTCTGGAAGGAAGAGGATTTTGAATAAAAACGTTTGTCCCTGGAAAGACAGGTCAAGTATGCACCCAGGCTGCCTTGAGAAGTAATTAAGCCTATGCTGTTTCATTTCAGTGTGTCCCATCTTGCACAACGACGGGAGCAGCTGTGGGAGATCACAGAAGATGCAAAGCAAGACAGGCGGCCTCATCTATCTCCCGACTGCCACACCAGACTTTCCGGGTGGCGTGAAAAAAGCTTTTGCCCTCTGTTGTCTCGAAGAGCACAAAGCTAACCTAGCCTCCAGAACGTTATACCCCCTGTCAAACCTGCCCTTTTAAAAGGCCTGAAGAAAGGCAAATTTAAATGTCCCGGTGTTCAGACTCAGAACCCTTCCCAAAGTTAGGAGGTTACACACCAAACACCCGCAGGCACACGCAAATTTGACTGCCTTGAGCACAAGTTTCTCTTGCTGCCTAGCCTCTTAGAGTTTAGAGGTAACTAGCTAAGAAAAGGTAAATGTACAAGTGTAAGGAATAGGAACGCGTCGGATCTTGCCTGTTTCCCTTCCAACATCCCTTTAAGGAGGCTGGGTCACTAAAAATCGGAAGTCTGGGGACCAGCTGTAGTACAGACTCTGGCTGGGTCGAGGGGGAGGCCGCCACACCCTCTGGAGCTCACAGCACTGACAAGCTGTGGTTGGGAGGGGCTCAGAAACTTAGTCCCAGCAGAAGGGAGAAAGAAGGGAGTCTTCAGTGTCTTGGATTTAAAAAGCTAAAAGCAGACTTCAAGAGGGAGCCGGGGATTTTGCTGTGTGTGCCGGGGATTGGGGGGGGGGGGGGGGGGAGGGAAGGGGTCGACCCTGATGTCAGAACAGCTCGAAACACGTCCCCGCAAAACTGCACATTCTTGTGGTTTAAGGTTTAAGACCAAAAGGAACGAGCTGAGGCAAAGCTGCTCTCCCGCCCGGGTTTCAGATCCCGCCCCTCCCAGCTTAGGGACCCGGGCGCCGCACTGCCGCGGGTTTCCTTATCTTTCCCTTTCGGGCCAGCTCCCCACGGCCAAGCCGCTACGTCCGCCTCCAAGTTCGCCTTCGCGCGCCACCCGCTGCCGGCCACATGCACCCATCTGCCCGGGACCCCGCATGCCGGACGGTCCGCAGGGACTCGGGGGGTGCGGGGATTTGGGGTTTTGTTTTTTTGTTGTTGTTGTTGTTTTTTGTTTTTTTTTTTTTTTTTAACAAAAAGCCTTAGCGGCACGCCACCCCCTTCTCCCCGGCCCGCGCCACCTTCCCTTCACGCCCACGCCGCACCTCCCCGGCACACGCGCTGCGTGGTGCTTCTCCCGCCAGACAATGGGCTCTGGGCTGGCCAGGCAGCCCGCCCCGAGCCCCCGGCCCCATCCCGGGACCCCGAGAGGGCTGAGCGCGGGGGCTGGAGGGGAGCGGAGAAGAGTAAGGCTGGGGAGGCCACAATGGGGAAGGTGGGCGCCTCCCCCTTGGGACAGGAGGCTCGCTCCCGGCGCCGGGAGAAGAGGGGGCGGGGGTCAGCTGCGCCTCCCCGCCCGGAGCCCCGCCGCGCACTCACCAGCACGATGGCAAATCGCTCTTCCAGTTCACCTGGCTCGGGCATCGGCAGCTTCAAAGGCACGTTGTGCGCCCTGAAATCGGTCTGCTGCGAATCCATGCTCCCCGCGTTGCCCATGTTGGCTGCACGCCGGGGCCGGGGGCTGCTCCGGGCCCCTCGCGTTCGCTTCGGAAATCAGAACAGCTCCCGGCGGCCGGCTCCCGCCCCGTGGCGCGACCCGCCCGGCTCCCCGCTCTCGGCTGCGCCCCGGCGAGTGTGCAGCGCGCACCGCTCCCTAGCAGCGCTCCGAGCCGAGCCGCCCCCCGGCCTCCCTCATGCTCTCCACCGCCCCAGCGCCGCCCCGGCCTCTTTGCCTCGGGAGGGGTCGTCAGGGCGCCGGGCGCCTATCTGCATGTTGCTCCTCTGGCACGCCGCCCCCTGCCTGCGATCGCGGCCAGCTGGCGCGTGCGTCCTCGGACTCGGTCTTGCGCCGGGCCGCGGCCGCCGCTGACACTTGCAGCCCCCGGCCGGCGAAAACAACGCTCTCTCGCGAAGCACCTCGAGCAGACAAATGCGGCTCGGCGCTCCCGACACAATGCCCCCCTCGCCCGGCCCCCGCCCCCGGCCCGGCCCCGCCCACTCGCCCCGCGGACTGCCGGGACGCGTAGTTTCTGCCCAAAGTGTCCGCACAGCAAACCCCGCCCGCTCTGGAGAGGGCCGAGCTGGGTTAGGACCGCTTGCCGCAGAGGCAGTGTGCACGCTTCTGGCTGCAGCTTACGTCCCTTTAGACCCCTCCTCACTCCCACGGTAGAAATAACCACCTCGTCTACGTGGGTTCTGAGACGTAGAAGGCACACCTGACAAGTGAATGCATGATCCAATCAACCGGTGATTGAACGCAAGCATTCTGATTTAAATTTCAGAAGCTTGTTACTGTTCAAAAGGCTCTAGCTTAACAGGTGGCCTGAAAGGTATTGGCAACGTCCTGCTTCATGAATTGGGGAGTGGGTCCGTGGGTGCTTATTTGATTGTTCTTTCTTCCTTATGTAAATCATTTTTGTGTGATTGAAATGTTTTCTAAACAATTACATACTTGTATGGGTTTTCTTTATAAATATCCGTTATAGTTATATGTATATATGGTCAGACGCTAGAAGTTGGAAGAGAAGGATTCAGTTCGATTCAAAACACCGGTCAATAGCTATTATGTATGGGTTACTGGGTTCCTTCGTGGGAGAAAAAGAGGATTGCTCCTGCTCCGGAATACTTCACAGTGTAGTGCAGGAGAAATTTTACACAAATAACCATATCTCATGTGAGATAGAAAGGAGGACAGAGTATTTGGGGAGGCTTGGGAGGTGGCGTTTGGCTGTAGCTACCTTATTCCTCCTTAGCAGTCTTGTTCCAGGTGTTCTACAAAGAAGATTGGACCCAGCCTTATCTCTGGGATGCTTTCCAGATTATCACTATCCGACATTAAAGCAGTGGAAATAGAACCAACCTTATAAACACGACTTTAACCAGGTGCCCATGTCGTAGATTTCAAGGGCATCCACCTGGTTGACTTGTGGCTGAACAACTGTAATTCGTTCTTTCTGCGCTTGGAGCCGTGTTTCTTAATCCTGGTTTATCAGATTCACGTGGGGAGCTTGTTGTGGAAACTCCACACACCTTGGACCCTGCCTGTTCAGAATTTCCCTGAGCTGAGAGCTGGAGCATGGACAGGTGTATTTTTAACAAGCTCCCCAGGTCATTCTGATATGCAGCCAAGGTTGTTACCCTGTTGTTAAAAAGCAACTGCTTCTGGAGAAGGTAACACACCAAGACTAAACATCAAGGACCCCATTTTTCATTTAGCTTTATAAAGCCCAAGATACCTTGAGCATAGTAGATGTTCAATGACTATTTGTTGAATTGACAAATGGGTTTCACCAAAAGCCTATGGAGCAAATACACACATAAATTCTTCATGTGTGGGTATCATCTATTAAATAAATGGCTTCTGGTCTTTTTAAAAAGAAGGAAGAGAGGATAAATAAATTCAAATTAAAAGTCTGAATAGATGCAACCTGTATTTCAAAACTATATTGTATCAAAGTTAACGGTAAGCATGTTACCCATCAAAGAAAGAAAAACAGGAATATAGATACATACACATACCCCAACTAGTGAAAATGAGTGAGAAAGAAAAGCAGTTAGTTCAAACCAAGTGAGACATTTCTGACCCACAAATGTATTTGTTTTCTTTCCAATCTCTAGACATATACTTTGGATCTGATTGACACAAAATCAGCCCACCCAGGGGGTTGACCGTCTGGATGGAGAAGCTAGAGTTCTTTTCTGCACTTGAGAAATCCTTTTTTATTACATTTATGACTCCCTCTGGCCATATTTCTGCCAGTAACCAGGACCTTTTTCTCCCCTTAAGTCTTATCACATCTAGTCTCTCTCATAATGTCACACTTTGAGAGGAGCCAAAGGACAAAGTGTGCAAATCCATGAACCAAAAGAACTCAGCCATTTCAAGGTTTGCAATCTTTAATATTTGGTTATTATTTGTGAGTGTTATTAAATATAAAAATAAAACACTCCATTATATTATACAATTTCTGTAAGAATTTCTATCAAACAATATTTGGAGGAGGGCTCAGAGGAGGAGGAAGAAGACATTTCTTTGACTGTAACACTCTTAAACTCTCCCCACAAAATTTAAATTGGTTGACCATTTTTATTTATTTTTTTAAATATTTATTTTTGAAAGAGAGAGTCTAGGTACAAGTGGGGGAGGAACAGAGAGAGAGAAAAGGAGACACAGAATCCGAAGCAGGCTCCAGGCTCCAAGCTGTCAGCAAAGAGCCAGACGTGGGGCTCAAACTCACAAACCATGAGGTCACGACCTAGGCTGAAGTTGGACGCTTAACCGACTGAGCCACCCAGGCGCCCCGGGGTGATCATTTTTAAATATGTATTTCATTTTCTGATTATTAAGACATACGACTTGTTATAGCTGCTGTTGCAAAATACTGGCAAAAAATTAACTGTTAAAACTATCCATTCACCTTCCATGGAAAATGAAATGTTAGAACTTTATATTCTATGTACTAGGCATTTGCAAGTTATGCCAAGGATGGCTTGATCAGGAATTCCCCCATAATGGTGTAATTGCTTTCAAAGAAGCTCTTCCATCATTCAAAACAAATACTCCTCCTACAAGGTCAGCTGAGTTTCATTGGTATCTCAAGTTTTAAATGTAAGGAAGTGCTCTATAGCTAAATTCACTTAACTTCTTAAAAAGGCACTGGTCTAAGAAGATTCTCTTTTTTTTTTTTTAATTTATTTATTTATTTATTTTAACGTTTATTTATTTTTGAGACAGAGAGAGACAGAGCATGAACAGGGGAGGGGCAGAGAGAGAGGGAGACTCAGAATCTGAAACAGGCTCCAGGCTCTGAGCTGTCAGCACAGAGCCTGACGCGGGGCTTGAACTCACAGACCGTGAGATCATGACCTGAGCCGAAGTCGGACGCTTAACCAGCCAAGCCACCCAGGCACCCCAGAAGATTCTCCTTGTGTGTATAATTAAAAGAAATGAGACAAGCACCCTACGATAAACAAAGCCATCAATAGCCCTGAATCAAAACTGTGAAACAGTGATAGCTGGGATTTTAGAGTGATTGCTTTATGTCAATTTACATCCACAAGAGTCCTGAAAGATTTATCTATCTATATTTATTTTTTTAAATATTTATTGAGCGCCTACTATGAACCTGATACTCCCATTGATTTTAAACAAAGTGTAAACATGGTTTATTCAGTTTCCAAACCCAAGTAGTGATGGCTTCAATAATATATTCTCATTAAACTTGAAATCTTGAAAAAGGTGGATGCTAGTGTTAGTGCAGCAACTTAGGAAGGCTAGGACCAGTATTTCTGTGATGACTTGGTCTTTCCTACATGCTTACAAAATCGCTGCTACAGTGCCATGAATCAAGGATGTGCTCGGGACAACTAGTGGGGAAGAGGTGATTTCAGGTCTGTTCAGAGGTCTGTTCCTTTTATCAGGAGATCAGAAGTCCGTTATTCCTCATGTTCCAGAACTGAATGGGACAGTCATCCCTTGCTACAGGAAGACCTGGGAGACTGAGATAAAACCTGGGGAGGGTCACATTTCCTCAACTGGATAGAATCAAGGTTCAGATAAAAGGTAAAGGGAATAGACATGAGTAAGAAATGGGGAGACAGCAACATCTTCTAACTCCTACCCCCACATTTCAGATCTTTAAATACGACTTTATATTTGCATAGGACTTCATATTCTACAAAATACTTTTACTTGCTTGATCTTATTTCATCCTGTCAATACAACACAAGGAATTTAAAGCTCAACAAGGTGATTTTTCCCTAGTTTATACAAGTGACAGAGTTACAAGTTATGTATTTTGATTTCCAAACCAGTATCCTTTCTTCAAAAAAAAAAAAAAATAGTTCTCTTAGGGCAGCTGGGTGGCTTAGTCAGGTAATTGTCTGACTCTTGATTTTGGCTCAGGCCAATGATCTCACAGTTCATGAGATGGAGCCCTACATCTTGGGATTCTCTCTGCCCCTCCTCCTCTCTCAAAATAAATAAATAAACTTTTAAAAAGTAGTTCTCTAAAATTATCATTTAGAGTTAGAAGCATAATGAGATTTCTGTTTCTGATCAAGATAGAGTAATAGGGACCAGACTGAATTTGAAAGTAATAAAATACAGGACAAAATATATTAAACAATGTCCCTCAAGAGTTACGTGAGATAGAAAGAGTATTTGGGGAAGCTTTAGAGATGATCTTTGACTGTAGCTATCTTATTCCTCCATAACAGCCTTGTTCCCAGTGTTTTACAAAGAAGAATGAATGCAACTCTATCTTCTGGGAGGCAATGAAAAAAATGAAGTGAACCCTACAATCACTCCAGCTCACTTCCTGGAGAGTTTTTAGATCACGGTGCACAGAGAAGAAACCCAGACTGGGCCTACCGGAGTCCCTGACTTGAGAAGGCAGAGGTGAGAGTCCAGAGAACCTAAGAAGGCTAGTGTTCTCAGGATAGAGTACTGGGGGAAAAAAAGCTGCAAGAACTCCAGATGTCTGAACAGAACAGAAAGGAACTTCCTCAACTTGATAAAAGGCATGTACAAAAAAACCTACTACTAATATCATAATTAATGGTGAGAGACTAAATGCTTTCCCCTAAAATCAGGCAAAAGGGAAGAATATATGTTCTCACCATTTTATTTATTTATGTTTATTTATTTTTGAGAGAGAGAGAGAGGGAGAGAGAATAAGCATGGGAGGGGCAGAGACAGAGGATTCAAAGCAGGCTCCACACGGACATCAGAGAACCCGATGTGGGGCTCAAACTCGTGAACCATAAGATCATGACCTGAACCAAAGTCAGATGCTTAAAGAACTGAGCCACCCAGGTATCCCTGTTCTTAGCATTTTAATTCAACATTGTGTGGGAGGTTCTAGCCAGTGTAATAAGAGAGAAAACAAACAAACAAAAAGCCATCCAGTTTTGAAAAAACGAAGTAAATTGCCTTTGTTCACAATGACATGATCTTCTATGTAGAAATTCTTAAGGAATCTATAAATTAGTAACTGGAACTAATACGTGAGTTTAGCAAGGTTTCAGGACACAAGATTGATATATGAAATTAAAATATGGGGACGGGCAAAATGGGTTCAGATTTCCAGTTACGGAATGAATAACTCATGGGGATGAAAGGTATAGAGAATATAGTCAGTGGTATTTTAATAGCATTGTAGGGTGGAAAAAATGTTATATGCTATAACTATACAGCATGAAACTTTCAAAAATTTAAATTATGAAATACCATTTATGATAACATCAAAAATATAAAAACATAAAACATAAAATTTCTCCTTTTGCCAGGCATAAATATGGCAAAAGATATGCAAGACCTGTACACTGAAAACTACAGTATACTGTGTTCATTGGTCAGAAGACTCAACATTTTTAAGATGCCAATTCCCCCCGAATGGATCTATAGATTTCACGTATTACAAAACAAAATCCCAGCAGACTTTTTTGTAAAAATAGACAAGCCAATTCTAAAAATCATGTGGAGGGGCGCCTGGATGGCTCAGTCGGTTAAGCGTCCGAATTCAGCTCAGGTCACGATCTCACGGCCAGTGAGTTCGAGCCCCGCGTCGGGCTCTGGGCTGATGGCTCAGAGCCTGGAGCCTGCTTCTGATTCTGTGTCTCCCTCTCTCTCTCTGCTCCTCCCCTGTTCATGCTCTGTCTCTCTCTGTCTCAAAAATAAATAAACGTTAAAAAAAAAAATTTAAAAAAAATAAAATAAAAAAATAAAAAAAATAAAAATCATGTGGAAATGCAAAGGACCTAGAAGAGCCAAAACAACTTTGAAAAAGAACAACATGGGAGGATTAACTCTACCTGATTTCAAGACTTATTGTAAAGGTGCAGTAATCAAGAGAGTATGGTACTGATTACTGATATCAGGATAGACAGATAGATTGATGGAATAGAATGGACAGTACACACACACACACACACACACACACACACAAACTCACACATACGTTGACAATGGATTTTGACAAAAGTGTATTGACAATTCTGGGGAGAAATCATAGTCTTTTCAACAAGTGGTTGAAATGGTGGTTGTGGAGAAACTAAATATCTACATTTGAAAAATGAACTTCAGTATCTACCCCACACCATCTGAAAAACAACTCAAAATAGACAAGAGACCCAAGTGCAAAAGATAAAATTAAAAAGCTTCTAGAAGAAAATGTAGAATAGAAAAATCTAAAAGATTTTTTAGAAAAAACAGCAAGAAAAAATTTGATAAATTAGACTTCATCAAATTTTGCAACATCTGTTCTTTGAAAGATGATTAACAGAATCAAGACCTACCACAGACTAAGAGAAAAATGTGAGTAAATTGTATGTTCAATAAAGGACCTGTACCCAGAACACATAAAGAATTCTTATAACTCTATAAAAAGAAAACAATGGACAAAAATTTTAACAAACACTTCACACATGGAAATACATCCATAGCTTCAAGCACATAAAAAGCTGTTCAACATCATGCCTTATCAGGAGAATGCAAATTAAACCCACAATGAGATACCATTACACATCAATTAAAATGGCAAAAATTAAAAAGACTGACCATACCAAATGTTGGCAATGATGTGGGACAGCTAGAACTCTCATATGTCGCTAATGGGATTGTAAACTGCCACTTTGGACAAGACTTTGGAGTTTTTTTTTTTAATTTAAACATTATGCCTACCATGTGATCTAGCCATTCTGCTCATAGATATTTACCCAAGAAATATGAAAGCATATGTCCATACAAATGCTTTTACATAATGTTCATAGAAGATAGTGTCCATCAACAGATGAAACTGGTATATCCACAGAATGGAATACTAATCAGCAATAAAAAAAAGTATGAACTACTGAGGCACCCAGGGGCCTCGGTCAGTTAGGCATCTGACTTGGGCTCAGGTCATGATCTCATGAGTTCGAGCCCCGCATCAGGCTCTGTGCTGACAGCTCAGAGCCTGGAGACTGCTTTGGATTCTGTGTCTCCCTCTTTCTCTGCCTCTCTCCCACTTGTGCTCTGTCTCTCTCTCTCTCTCTCTCTCTCTCTCTCTCTGTCAAAAATAAACAAACAACATGGTTGAATCTCAAAATAATTATGCTGAGTGAAATAAGCCAGGCAAAAAAACTGGACATATTGTATGACTTTATTTATATAAAATTCTAGAAGATGCAAATTAGTCTATATGGACAGAAAGCACACTAATGTTTGTTTGGGAAAAAGAGACAGGGAGAATTCCAAAGGACCAAACAATGCTTTTGGAGGTATGGATATATTCATTAACTTGATTACAGTGCTGACTTCATGAGTATAGACATATGTTAAATATATCAAAGTATAAACTATAAATATGTATAGTCTATTGTTGGTTAGCCATAGCTCAGTAAAGCTGTTACAAAAAATAAAAGTCAAGTCAATAATTTTCTCTCTCCTCATCCTTCAAGGAACTTAGGAACTTTAACAAATCTCTTCCCTCCTGCCTCCCATGTTAATATTGTCTATTATTTTAACTCCTCTTTATTTATTCACATTAGCCTTTAGTAGTAGTAATATTACCAGTATAGCCAATCCTTAGGTTGACCAACATGCTTAGAAATTCACTTGCTTTTTTCATTCTCCTTTTTTCTTCTGGATTTATATTTCATTTTCCTAAAGAACAATCTTTAGTGTGTCTTTCAGTAAGAGTTTGTGAATGACAAAATTATCTAACCACGTCTTTTTTGCCCGCACTCTTGAATAGTTTATTTGGTTGTAGAATGTCAGGCTGAAAGTTCTTTTCCCTCTCCATCTAAAGACATCTTTCCATTATCTCCCAGCCCTCATCGTTGGTGATGAGAAATCTACTGTCCCTGTAATTGTGATTTCTGTTTAAACACAGATATTGTGTCATTTTCTTTCTGGTTTCCTTACTCATGGAGATTTAAACATCACTGACGATATTTTGGTAGAAGCTCTAGTTGAAGAACTTTCTAGTAGAAGTTCCAGTTCTTTGCCAGGTCTGCCTGTTTCCTTTTATTTATTATTTTTTAGTCTTTTTTATAATGTTTTTGAGTATAGTTGACACACGATGGTACATTAGTTTCAGGTGTACAACTTAGTGATTCAGCAAGTTCTATGTTACACTATGCTGGCTGCAAGGGTAACTACCATCTGTCACCATACAGCACTATTACAATATCATTGACTTTACTCCCTGGTTGTTCTTTCTTAATAGTGCTCTATTCCATCATTCTAAAAGATTTGGGGAAGAGAGAAAAAAATAGATATATATTCTGTTCACCATTTTGATAGAAACCTATCATCTGCTTCTTTTGTGTTGGTTTGTTTTAATAGGCATTAGGAATTTTATTTTAACTATATCTTCATTAAATAATGCCACCTTTATAATTTAAAAAAATTTAGTAGGTTCTATCATCTCCAACATTGTTCCAGGAATCATTAACTATTTTTAGGCTTTTATTTTATTTATTTTTTAACGTTTATTATTTTTTTTATTTTGAGGGAGAGAAAGAGAGAGAGAGAGAGACCGAGTGGTAGAGGGGCAGAGAGCGAGCGAGAGGGAGAGTCCCAAGCCAGCTCCCTGTTGTCAGTAGAGCCCAATGTGGGGCTCGAACCCATGAGCTGTGAGTTATGACCTGAGCCGGAATCAAGATTTGGACACTTAACCAACTGAGCCACCCAGGCATCCCCACTATTTGTAGGCTTTCAAATCCCAGCTCTTATTTGACTCTATCTCTGCAATTCCACCTCCTTTAGGCCCCACAGTATACACCATGTCACATAAACATATCTTCAAATTTGGTAAAAATCCATCTGGGTCTTTTTATTTTTCTAAGATTTTATTTTTAAGTACTCTCTATTCCCAACATGAAGCTTTAACTCACAACTCCGAGATCAAGAGTCACCCATGCTCTACTGACTGAGCCAGCCAGCTACTCCCATCTGGGTCATTTTTGAATGATATGGAAATAGTAACACAGAAACTTAATTTCACTTATATAAGTTTAATATGCACTTGTTTATATACATATATATATATATACACACATATATATACATAAAGAACATACTGAAACTTTTTTCAAAAGAATGAAAATAAAAAGAATAAAAAAAGCTAATATACTAAAAAGGTATATCTCTATAGAAATCAAAATACATGAAGGAAGGAAGAAAGAAAGAAAGAAAGAAAGAAAGAAAAGGGAGAAAGAAAAGAAGGAAGGAAGAAGGTAAGAAAAGAAGGGAGAGAAAGGCAAGCAGGCAAACAGGCATCACAAAACATGGATAGCCTGGTGTGAAAAGTCAAGTTCAGACTATTTTTTGCCATCCTCTCCCCTCTGTCACCTACTCTCTCCCTTCTTCCTGCATTCCTGTACTGGATTACCTCCTCCAAAATCCTCCTTAACAACCTACTTTAAAAATGATTGGATGGCCAGGTCTTAGCCTGTGATACCAACAACAATGGCAACAATGAAGGAATGTGCTGCTGACCTGTAGTGTCTGCTTTTATTTCAGGGAGTCCTCCAGCTTCCCAACTTAATATTAACTGTCATCAAGGAGGCCAGTGTTCCTAAGCCCGGCTGCGTGGGAAGCCCAGGGAGCCCCATCCACACCGGCCTGCTCTGCAGATAAACACAGAACTCACAGCCTCCATGGCTATCCATCTGGCACCTTTCAACAGCTTCCAAGCCTGAGAAAACAAACCCTTTAAAAAAGGTTTTTTTAAAACAAGAAAGCCCAAAGGGGGCATTTTTGTTTCCGGCTGCAACCATTTCAACCAGAATAAACGGCACAGGGAGAATAAGACAGAGAATGAGTTGGATAGAGTAAAATCTAGTTCCACAGATGTATACTACACATAGAGCACATCTAAATTTACAATTTTATTTACTTTTCTCATTTGCCCTTTGGGAGAGTTACTTTTTAGGGAAGAACCATAGATTTCTTTCTGATCACAAGAAAAAAGGAGGCTTATCATCCTGTAAGAGGCAGTCAGCCTTTCAGAAATTTGTCTTTTCCTCCCTCTCTGGCTCAGCCCAAATATATAAAAAAATTGCTCTTTTTTGACCTTAAGAGAAGAAATTTTCACAAACCCATGATTATTCTGCCTGGTGAAATTTGAATTCCTGGACTTCCAACTTAAATACTGAAGGCCAGTATCATGGTAAGAGCAAGTGCTAAGTGGATTTGACACCAGCTTCTCTTGCTTACTGGGTGATCATGGGAAAATTCATTTATCTCTTCAAGCCTCAATTTCTGCATTTATTAATTTTTTAACGTTTATTTATTATTGAGAGACAGAGAGAGACAGAGCATGAGCATGGGAAGGGCAGAGGGAGGAGGAGACACAGAATCTGAAGGAGGCTCCAGGCTCTGAGCTGATATCACAGAGCCCAAAGCGGGGCTGTAACTCACATACCTCAAGATCAAGACCTGAGCCGAAGTGAGACGCTTAACCGACTGAGCCACCCAGGTGCCCCTCTGCATTTATAAAATGAAAGTAAATACTTACACCACCCATTACTGTTAAGATTAAGGGAAATAACTTATGTAAACCAACTATCAAAATCATGCCTGATGTACGGTGAGAGTCTCAATAAGACACATTTTCCTCCTTATGCTCTTTTCTTCAAGATGGTCATGAATTTAATCTCGGGGTTATTCATAAGGCAATAACAGCTTCTGAGTACCTGAATGGGTAAAGAGAAAATACGTAAACACATAGTACTCATTTTAGGTAACGGGAAGGTATATTTTTTTTTTAATTTTTTTTTTTTATTTATTTTTGAGACAGAGAGAGACAGAGCATGAACGGGGGAGGGGCAGAGAGAGAGGGAGACACAGAATTGGAAGCAGGCTCCAGGCTCTGAGCCATCAGCCCAGAGTCCGACGCGGGGCTCAAACTCACGGACTGTGAGATTGTGACCTGAGCTGAAGTCCGACGCTTAACCGACTGAGCCACCCAGGCGCCCCAATAGGAAGATATATTTATATAAAATAGAACATGCTTTGGTTTACAGCCCATGAGTGCTTTCTTTTCTTCCAATGATAAAGCTCTATTCTGGTGACCCAGTACAATAGTAATTGAAAAATTTAATACCACTGGCAAAGGAATCCAAACTATTTCCCAAACCTGTCTGATAAGATTCACCTGGGATGCTTATTGAACTTGCAGATTCCCACGTGCCTTCCCTAGAAACTCTAATTCAGTAGGTCTAGGGTGGGCCTGGGAATCTGTATGTTTAACAAAAACCCCAGATGGTTCCTATTTTAGGCAAGTTTAGGAAACACTGATTAATTACTCGGGACTTGGGAAATGACTCATCTGCAATTAAGCAATAATGCCTCTGCTTAAGGAACAATGCCAAGTTATTTTAAAGCCATTGAATAATTATATACACTGCTCTAAAAATTGAATTAGCTATTATTTCAATCAGAGGGATTGTTCCATTTAGAATACATTTACACAAATTTTTAAAGTTTTTTTTGAATGTCACTACTTTTTCACATTTGTATTTGTTGTGCTTTTTACGTTTTGGGAGAGGACAAAGCATCATTGTATAAATTGTCCGTGACTTATCCAGAAGAGGATTTGTCAGGTGTCCAAATTTTGAGGAGGAATTTTGGGTATGCTGTTTTCTTCTTGCCCTCAAACTCACATTTATATGCAAAAATAGACTGAATAGATGCCAAAGATTACATTATGCATGGAAGAACTAAAATTGTCCAGAGCCACTGAATGCTACTTAGACCATTTTGCATTTTGATCTTATCAAATTATTTTACTAGCAAATGTTTGTTGTACTATATCATTCTAATCACAATCATTTTCCATACACAATTAAGATCAAAGGGAAATTCACTCGTGGAAGGAAGGGAAGAGGGCTGGGTGGCTAATTAGTAGAGCTAAAAGATCTCCCTCAAAGGATCAAGCCCTTTGCCTGCTCTGTAATCACTGGTGACAAACACCTGCAGAGTTTACCCTCCCTCAAGAGAACTGAACTCCGCTAACCTTATCCAACTCTATTAGAAAAGTGCTTACAATTGGGGCCAGACAGACTTGTCTCAGGTCCAGTTCTCATTGCCTGGTTCCTTTGTTTTGTCAGTTTTAGGGAATGGAAGGTGTTAAAATGACTTAAAAAACCATTCAAAATACTGAATTGAAATCTATGAGAAAGAAGCAAGTCACCAAAACATTGTATTTTTTTCTCTTAAGTTTCTGTTGCACTGGCAAATGATTAAAAATGGAAGTTCAAAACATTAAAAATGCAGTGAGGTTGTGGGGAATGCATAGCCCAGATTGATGCAGTGGACATGTGTTTTTTGGCTGTCCAACACCCCTTTTTAGAAAACCACCCTCTTTGACAAACTGCTCTTCCCTCTATTTCATGCTATTATTAATAAAGGAGCTGCCATACTTCTTTTATTTTATTTTTTTTTAAACATTTGTTTGTTTTTGAGAGAGACAGAGTTAGAGCCGGGGAGGGTCAGAGAGAGAGATTGAGAAAGAGGGAGACACAGAATCCGAAGCAGGCTCCGGGCTCTGAGCTGTCAGCACAGAGCCTGATGCAGGGCTCGAACTCACAAACCCTGAGATCATAACCAAAGTCAGATGCTTAACGGACTGAGCCACCCAGATCCCTGGAGCTGCCATACTTCTGTGGGTATCTTGGCCACAGTTGACCTGTTGAAAGGTGGGATTTCTCCCTCCTTTGTGATTTTTGGATTTGGGGCTAAAAATATCAGATTACATTTTCTCAGGTGGCTGAAGCCATAGGCTATAAAGTTGAAATGTGGTTGATGACAGTGGTGACTGATAAGCAGAGAGAAAAGAAGCAGATGTAAAAGTGGAGAGGTGGAGATGGGGAGAAAGATCAGTCTGGAAATCCTACTTAACAACAACGTAGTTTGTAAATTGAACAGTTTTCAAAACTCTCTAAGAATCAGTTTCTTTGTACAATCAAGGTAATTGTAGTAGAATTTATTTCAAGTGGTTTTTGTGAGGAATATTGTGATAATTTTTTAAACCTTTATTTTTAATGTTTATTTATTTTCGAGAGAGAGACACAGCATGAGAGTGGGAGGGTCAGAGGGAGAGGAAGACACAGAATCCAAAGCAGTTTCCAGGCCTTGAGATGTCAGCACAGAGCCTGATGCGGGACTCAAATTCACGAACTGTGAGATCATGACCTGAGCTGAAGTCAGACGCTTAACGGACTGAGCCACCCAGGCGCCCCAAATTGTGATAAATTATACAAATCACTGAATGCTGGACTCAACACATGGACAGAACTCAATAAATGTCAACCAGTAAGCACCCCTAGACCTGAGGTCCTGTAGAGTAAGCTACAGGAGTGGGACCGGCATTCAAAAGACAAGATGTGACAAAGCTTTGGCACTGTTTATTAGAAAAATATCCTGGGGCACTGGGTGGCTCAGTCAGTTAAGCATCCTACTCCTGATTTTGGCTCAGGTCGTGATCTCGTGGTTAGTGAGTTTGAGCCCCGTATCAGGCTTTCCACTGGCAGAGCAGAACCTGCTTGGGATTGTCTCTCTCCCTCTCTCTCCGCCCCTCCCCCACCCATATCCTCTCTCCATCCCTTCCTCTGTCTCTCTCTCTCTCCCCCCTTCAAACCAAATAAACTTAAAAAAAAGAAAAGAAAAGAAAAGAAAAGAAACGAAAAATATCCCCAAATTAAGTTGACACTTGACTACAATTTTAACCTGAGGAAAACCTCAAGCATGGTGAAAAGTGGAAACCCAAAGCAGGGTTAATAACAAATAAACAGTTTGTCCTGAGTGCTAACTGTAGGCCAGGCTTTCTGGGAAGCTAAGTGGTAGGCCAGGCAGGAAGCTAAGTGGTTTACATCCTTAATACTTACTGCCACTAGATGAATTTGGTATTATTCCTATTTTGCGGATGAGGAAACTGATGAATGATGTTGAAATCTACCTTCAAAGAAGACTATTCACCGAGATCCCAGTTGGCCCGTTGGATTTAAGAGAAGTGGCTGTTCCTCAGTTTTCTCTGCCACCTCTGTCCATCAGCATGTCTTAGTTACTGGTTGGTTGCTAAATTGGTGAAATGGACATTACCACACTGAAGGAGTTTAAACTCAAGCCAGAGGATATTTCCCTTTCCCAGGCTGCTTTCCTTCTTGCTCTCCCAAAGTGAGCAGGCTCCATGGTTCCATTTCAATCCTTCACTTTCTTCTCTGTACCACTCCTCTGTTCCTGTTGGCAAGCCTCACCCCAGAACTGCTTTCTTTCCCAGTGGGAGGCCTGTAGGGACCTTTTGGGTTTTAGTAGTTTTTTAAAATGTTTATTTATTTATTTTGAGAGAGAGAGAGAGAGAGAGCACGCATGAGTGGAGGAGGGACACACAGAGAGGGATAAAGCAACCCAAGCAGGCTCCTCGCCAACAGCTCAGAGCCTGACATGGGACCCAATCCCATGAAATGTAAGATCATGACCTCAGCTGAAATCAAGAGTCAGTTGCTCAACCAATGGAGCCACCCAGGCACCCCTGTAAGGACTTTTTCAATAGGACTGAACTATCACCCAAATCAGAGTCTATTTTTAGTCTTTTTTAAAAAAAAAAAATCTGTAATTCTTGACTGCCCTTGGTTCTTCTGGTTTTCTGCTTAGTCTCAATTATTGCTTTGCCCTAATTTATAGGATTATTATATGTTCTAATTGAGACTGTTCATTTGTCTCGCTCTAAGCTACTCATGATCACAGCTTCCCAGAAAATATCAGGTACATCTGCTCCCCAAACCAGCTTGTTCTGATTTTCTGCCTCTGTCTTGACACCTTTCACCCTAATCTGCCATCTTGTGTTCTTGACCTCCTGAAATATATATTTCTTATTTTTTCCAACTAGCTTATATATTCTACCTGTAGAACAATGTGCTTCACATTGTGATTCTCAGTCCATCTGCCCTTGAATCATCTGGAGTGCTTTATGAAAGTAAACATTTTTAGCTCCATCCCAAAATTCTATTTGAATTTCTAAGATAAGTCCAAGAAGTATACTTTTTTTCATATTTTATTTTTAAGTAATCTCTACACCCAATGTGGGCCTCGAACCCACAACCCTGAAATCAAGAGTTGCATGTTCCACTGACTGAGTCAGCCAGGTGCCCCTCGAATGCATTTTTAATAAGCTACCAGGTGATTCTTATGCATATAGAGCTTGGGAACATTGTACTGTAAGAACAGATACTATAATCATAAGGTGTTTTTTTTTGTTTTTTGTTTTATATTCCAAGTACTTCCAGTTCTGTGCTTAGCACCTGGAAGATTATCGCTAATTGCTTCTTGGGTCAAAGAATGAATAAATCTAATGTTAGAAGGAAATCCAGTCATGGGAAATCTTCCCTACTCTAAGGAAATATTTGCAATTATCACTAAATGTGACCATAATACCAACTTCAGTTAGTATAATCCTCATTCCTTCATGGGTTAAACTGCTTAAATCTCCTTTGGATTTTGCTTCTTACTAAAATAATGTAATTTAATTTACATTGGTTGCAATGAAATATCATATCAAACTGGTTCAAAACTCTCAAGGTGTTCTTTAATTCGGTTTAGACCTCCTCCTAGGTAAAAGCTATAAGAGTTTTCTCCAATTATGACTGTAAGGAAATACCAAAACGGTTTTATAAGCCAGGTAAATATTGTTATAGGGACTACTAAATAGGTTTTAGTGTTTTAACATATCATTAATTCAACAAATATTGACTGTACTTAGATGTTCAGATTGTTTTCACAGGCAGTGCGTACAAGGAAGCCAATGATTTCTTATTGTTTTCTGGGAATATTAATTTTGACTTCTTGATTCAGTTAAGTTTGAAAGCTCTTTATGCTCCCTAGTTGCAAGTCATTCAATGCTGGATGACTCCAGGTAGACACTTTGGATTGCTGACTCTAAGAGACCTTTAGTTCCTATCAGCATAACTCATTAACACTCAAGTTTCCCTCCTGTCTGTTTTCCTAACAGATGTCACCTTGATCTTTTCGCTAAACTTACTTTGACATTGAACATGTGAGGAGAGAAATGGAGCAAATGTGATATAACTGTGAACTCCAAATATGTCATTGTTTTTAATCTTTGCAGTGACTGTGAGGCATACTGTTTTCTTCCCATATTATAGAAAAGATAGGCTAATATAAGGCTAATAGTGTTTGTATGATTGGACCAAATTATATAGCTAAGAAATGGCAGATCCAGGACTTAATTTACCATTTCTTTGGTCCCTAGGCTCATCTACTTTCTACCCTACCATGTTGCTTCTTCACTTTATTCTGCGACCTCTCAAACACCTTTCTGCCCTCCCCAAGACATGTGCCTTATTCTTGGCCATGTGTTAGTCTTCCTATTCTGAATTGGTCTCACCCAGGAGTTCCCTAGCAATCAGATGCTCTATTGTTTTCCTGTTACTCAGCCACTTTCCTTCCTACCCTGTCAGCTTCTTCATGGCCAGTCTTGCACAAATATAGAGTACCACTTTCAGAAACAAAGCAATAATGTAGTCTTCTTTGATGACTTCCATTTGTCTTGTTATAGATATGACATGAGTTTCAGTTGAAAGTAGGTTTGGCTGCACATAACATAAAACCCAACCATAGTCACTAAACAAAAAGTTTATTTTTCTCATATAACAAGAAGTTTAGAAGTCAGTGTTCACACAAGATTCCATAATGACTTCACAGCTAATGTCTCTGCAATTCTACTGACTTTTTTTTAAGTTTATTTATTTATTTTGAGAGAGACAGAGACAGAGACAGCACAAGTGGGGGAGAGGCAGAAAAAAGAGGGAGACAGAGAATCCCAAGCAGGCTCTGCACCGTCGACCCGGCACTTGAACCCACAAAACTGTGACATCATGACCTGAGCTGAAGTCAAGAGTTGGATGCTTAACCGACTGAGCCACCTTTGATCCCCTTACTTTTTCCTTCCATTTGATAACAAGACAGCTGCTGTATCTCCAGCTATTGCATCTACATTCAAAACCAAACGAAAGAGGAAAGGGCAGTGGCAGTGGTATTTTCACACATCCTCCTACACAAGCCCAGCAGACTTCCCCTAGGGCCATGTTGAACAGAATGGGTCACAAGGCCCACCACCAACCAGCTGTTAAAAAGGAAGAAAATAAATTAGGGCAAACAGCACATCAATAGGCTAAAGAATAAAAATCACATTATCATATCAATGGAAAAAGCATTATCAAAGGTGAACACTCACCCAGGGTACCTGGGTGGCTCAGTTGGTTAAGTGTCTGTCTTTGGCTCAGTTCATGATCTCAGAGTTTGTGAGTTCAAGCCGCGCATCAGGCTCTCTGCTGACAGCTGACAGCTGGGAGCCTGGAGCCTTCTTTGGGTTCTGTCTCCCTCTCTTTCTGCCCCTCCCCTGTTGCACTCTGTCTCTCCCTCTCTCAAAAATAAATAAACATTAAAATAATTGTTTTTTACATTGAACATTCATTCATGATAAAAATTTCAGCAAACTAGGAACAGAGGGAAACTTCCTCAACTAGGTAAAGATCATCATATATAAAAGCTCTAAAGTTAACATTATACCTAATAATGAGAAACAAGAAGCTTGCCTGCTAAGATCAGGAACAAGGCAAGATTGTCCTCTTTCACCACTCCTTTTCAACATCATACTAAAAGTCATAGCTAATGCAGTAAGACAAGAGGAGGAAATGAAAGGCATACATGTTGGGAAGAAAGAAATAAAACTGTCTTTGTTTGTAGATGACATGACTATGTAGAAAATGTGAAAGAACCAACAACAACAAAAAAAAACCCTCCAGGAACTAATAAAAGATTATAATAAGGTTTCAGGATACTAGGTTAATGATGTGGAAAACAAAGGCAAAATAAATATAGGAGAAAAAAAAAACTTCCTTACAACTTACAGCCCATTGTCAAGTACTTGATACAGGCAGAGTGGCCTTCCTCCAGTAACACAACTGCCTCAATATTAACATTAGCTTGACAACAGCCCAAACTCCAGGATCCTGTAAGTCTTCTTTAACATATGAACATCCCCCTTTGGAAACTTCCTTTATCTCTACCCACCTCAAGATATATGTTAGCAATCATCCTCCAAACATATGGCCCACTGATATACATCTGATGGGTCTCATCACTAAGGTTTAACTAGACAGTAGTAAATGACCCCTCAAGGTCCTGGAAACCTTGCTACCAAATTCCTTAAAGACTTATGCTTCCTCTAGCCCCCTCCCAACTTACAGTACATAATCAGCCACTCCTCATAACCCCAGTGCAGCTCTTTCTGCCCATGGGTCCCGTCTCTGTCCTTTAATAAAACCCACCTTTTTTGCACTGAGGATATTTCAAGAATTCTTGCTTGACTGTTTGCTCCCAGACCCCAGCATTTTACATCAGTTAATATACAAAAGTCAGTTGCTTTCCTATATACCAGCAATGAACAAGTGGAACATAAAATTTAAAATATAGATATTTACATTAGCATCCCCAATAAAATATTTTGATATAAATAATTAAGTATTTAGGTATACATCTAGTAAAATATGTATAAGTTTTATGTATTAAAAAATACTACATGGGGTGCCTCGGTGGCTCTGTCAGTAAAGTGTCTGACTTCAGCTTAGGTCATGATCTCATGGTTCATGAGTTCAAGTCCCACATCAGGCTCCATGCTGACAGCTGGGAGCCTGGAGCCTGGAGCCTGCTTTGAATTTTGTGCCTCCCTCTTTATCTCCCCCTCCCCTGCTCACACTCTGTTTCTGTCTCTCAATAATAAATAAATATTTTTAAAAAATTTTTAAAATATTACAAAACTTTGATGAGAAAATGAATGAAAAGATATTCCATGTTCATGGATAGAAAGACTCAATATTGTCAAGATATCAATTCTTCCCAACTTGATTTGTAGATACAGTACAATCCCAATCAAAATCCCAGAAAGGTATCTTGTAAACGTTAACAAACTGGTTCTAAAGTTTATATGGAGAGGCAAAAGAATGAGAGTAGCCACCACATATTGAAGAATAAAGTTTGAGAACTGATACTACCCAACTTCAAGATTTGCTATAAAGCTGCAATGGTCATGACAATGTGATATGGGTGAAAGAATAAATCAGTAGAAATAAACAGCTTGATGAAACAGAATTGAGAGCACAGAAATACAGCCACATAAATATAGTCAACTGATATTTGACAATAAGCAAAGGTAATACAACAGAGCAAAAATAATCTTTTCAAAAAATGATGCTATAACAATTGGACATCTACATGCAAAATATAAATCTAGACAGACTTTACACCCTTCATAGACATTAACTCAACATGGACTATAGACTTAAATATAAAATGCAAAAGTAGAGGGGCACCTGGCTGGCTCAGTCTGAAGAGCACATGACTCTTGATCTCAGGGTCATGAGTTTGAGCCCAAGTTGGGTGAAGAGATTACTTAAAAAAGTAAAACTTAAAACAAATGCAAAAGTATAAAACTCCTAGAAGATGACATAGGAGAAAATCTAGATTACCTTGGATATGGCAATAACTTTTTAGATACAATACCAGAGAAATTAATTGATGAAAGAAATATTTGATATTTAACTTCATTAACATTAAAAACTTCTGCTCTGAAAAAGATACTGTCAAGAGATTGACAGGACAATCTACAGACTGGGGGAAAACACTTGCAAAAGACACATCTGGTAAGGGACAGCTGTCCAAAATACACTAACACTTAAAACTCAGCAATAAGAAAATGAACTGCCCAATTAGAAAAATGGGCAATATACTCTAAGAGATACATCACCAAAGAAGATATACAGATGGCAAGTAAGCATATGAAAAGATGTTCAACATCATATGTCCTTAGGGAATTGCAAATTAAAACAATGAGACACTACTATAGACATATTAAAATGTTTAAATCCAAAAGACTGACCACACTAAATGCTGGTAGAATGTGGAACAACATGAACTTCCATTCATTGCTGGTGGGAATACAAAATGGTACAGCTGCTTTGGAAGACAGTTACTTATAAAACTGAGCATACTCTGCCCATACCATCCAGCAATAGTGCTCATTGTTATTTACCCAAATGAATTGAAAATTTATATCCACATAAAAACCTCATGAATGTTTATAGCAGCTTTATTCATAATTGCCAAAACTTAGAAGCAACCAGGATGCCCTTTAGTACATGAACGGATGGAAAAACTGTGGTATATCCAGATAATGGAGCATTATTCAGCATTTAAAAGAAATGACCTAAAAAAACCCTAAAAATTAAAGAAATGACTTGTTGAGCCATGAAAAGATATGGAGGAAACTTAAATGCATATTACTAAGTGAAACAAGCCAATCTGAAAAGGCCACAAACTACATGATTCTAACTATATGACATTCTGAAAAAAGGCAAACCTATGGAGACAGTAAAAGAATAGTTGCTTGCTAGGGACGGAGAGGAGGCAGAAAGATGGGTATTCAGAGCATAGAGGATTTTAGAGCAATAAAACTACTCTGTATGATATTAAATGGTGGATATATGTCCTTCTGCATTTGTCAAAAACCATAGGATGCACGGCACCAAGCATGAGCCCTAATGTAAACTATAGACTGTGAGTGATAATGATGTATCAATGTTGGTTCATTGAATGTAAAAAATGTATCACTGTGGTGTGGGATGTCAATAGTTGGGGTGGTGGGAAATATGTGGGGACAGAGGGTATATGGCAAGTCTCTGCACCTTCTGCTCAATTGTGCTGTAAACCCAAAACTATCCTAAAAAATAAAGTCTGCCCCCTCCAAAAGGCAGAGAAAGGAGAAAATAGGATTGCCAAGAATGACTTAGATCAGTCATTATTATTTTTGCCCGGGACTGCGAACACTGATGCCCTGAACTAAAGTTTTATTAGCAAGGCAGAAGTGGGGAAATTTCCTCCTTGATGGTACTTCCTAATTAATTTTTTTTTCTGGATATAAATATGCTTCCTTACAATGTTATTGTAATACCTTTTGTTTTTACTAGATGTATGTTATATCACTAACAGTGTCTACCGTACAGGTGCTTCCCATTATTTCCAATCTTGGTACTGAAAGAACAGCCAAGGGACTCTAGCCTGGCCTCCCTACCATCTGCTCTGACCCAGCCTCTCTTCTTCATCCTCTTGTGAGTCTAGGGTTCTTGCTTACAAAATGGACAGCCAGGGTTCCAGGTGCAGCCTGTGGTCATGGGACTGCAGCCACAGGCCAGACATGCAGTTTGAAGGATTCTGTTGAAGACTTTATCCTTATTGGCACCCAGGGCATAAAACCTTTTTTATCTTTGAATGAAATTTTATGAGGAAATGTAAACAAATGAATTAGATACCATTAGAGCTGCTTGCCTGAATCCAGGAAAAGGAGGTGAAACAACTCCCCTAAACTCTTCTGGAACAATTAAAAGCCTTGGGTGGCAATTGCTAGGACACCCCCTGCATGGAGTACCCTAAAACCCCTTGTCCATGCCTCACCTTGGGTCTAGCCACCTCGCAAGGGCACCCCCTTCGTGGAGCATCCCAGGACATCCTGGCTGGAATCCAGTTCAGCTTCATGGGAGAAGATGCTTACAAATGATATACTGATAAGGGCGTTAGTATCCAAAATATATAAATAACTTATACAACTTAACATGAAAAAAAAATCCAATTACAAAATGGCCAGAGAACCTGAACAGATATTTTTCCAAAGAAGAAATACAGATGGCTAAAAGACACATGAGAAGATGCTCAACATCACTAATCATCAGGGAAATGCAAATCAAAACCACAATGAGGTATCAACTTACACCTAGTCAGAATGGCTAGAATCGAAAAACAAGAAAGAACAAGTGTTGACAGGATGCAGAGAAAAAGGAACTCTTATGCACTATTTGTGGGAATGTAAAGTAGTGCAGCCACTGTGGAAAACAGTATGACATTTCCACAAAAAGTTAAAAATAGGGGCGCCTGGGTGGCTCAGTCGGTTGGGCGGCCGACTTCGGCTCAGGTCATGATCTCATGGTCCGTGAGTTCGAGCCCCGCGTCGGGCTCTGTGCTGACAGCTCAGAGCCTGAAGCCTGTTTCCGATTCTGTGTCTCCCTCTCTCTGACCCTCCCCTGTTCATGCTCTGTCTCTCCCTGTCTCAAAAATAAATAAAACATAAAAAAAAAATTAAAAAATTAAAAAATAAATAACTTTTAAAAATGACAACGTCTGAAATAAACGTGGCAAAAAATATCTGATAGAGCTCTCTTGACTTGTAAAAAAAAAGTTAAAAATAGAATCATCATATGATCCAGTAATTCCACTACTGCTTATTTACCCAAAGAGAATGAAAACACAAATTCAAAAAGATATATGCAGCCCCATGTTTATTGCAACATTACTTACAATAGCTAAGATATATGAAAACAATCTAAGTGTCCATTGGTAGATGAATAAAGAAGATGTAATGTATATATCGAACGAAATACTATTCAGTTGTAAGATAGAACGAGATCTTGGCATCCGTGACAATACAGATGGGCCCAGATGGTATTATGTTAAGTGAAACAAGTCAGACAGAGAAATGACAAATACCATGTAATTTCATCTATATGTGGAATTAAACAACAACAACAACAAAACAAATGGACAAACAAAAAGTAGAAACACGGACTTCAAGCTGTATGACAAAGCTATAATCATCAAGACAGTATGGTATTGGCAAAAAAGCAGACACTCAAATCAATGTAACAGAATAGAGAACCCAGAAATGGACCCACAAACGTATGGCCAACTAATCTTTGACAAAGCAGGAAAGAATATCCAATGGAATAAAGACAGTCTCTTCAAGTAGTGCTGGGAAAACTGGACAGCAACATGCAGAAGAATGAACCTGGACCACTTTCTTACTCCATACACAAAAATAAACTCAAAATGGATGAAAGACCTCAATGTAAGACAGGAAGCCATCAAAATCCTCAAGGAGAAAGCAAAAACCTCTTTGATCTTGCCCGCAGCAATTTCATACTCAACACGTCTCCGGAGGCAAGGGAAACAAAAGCAAAAATGAACTACTGGGACCTCATCAAAATAAAAAGCTTCTGCACAGTGAAGGAAACAATCAGCAAAACTAAAAGGCAACCAAGAGAATGGGACAAGATATTTGCAAACAACCTATCAGATAAAGGGTTAGTATCCAAAATCTATAAAGAACTTCTCAAACTCAACACCCAAAAAAAACAAATAATCCAGTGAAGAAATGGGCAGAAGACATGAAGAGACACTTCTCCAAAGAAGACATCCAGATGGCCAACTGACACATGAAAAAATGCTCAACATCACTCATCATCAGGGAAATACAAATCAAAACCACAATGAGATACCACCTCACACCCGTCAGAATGGCTAACATTAACAACTCAGGCAACAACAGATGTTGGCGAGGATGCGGGGAAAGAGGATCTCTTTCACATTGTTGGTGGGAATGTAAGCTGGTGCAGCCGCTCTGGAAAACAGTATGGAAGTTCCTCAAAAAGCTAAATATAGAACTACCCTATGACCCAGCAATTGCACTAGTAGGCATTTATCCAAGGGATACAGGTGTGCTGTTTCAAAGGGACAAATGCACCCCAATGTTTAGAGCAGCACTATCAACAATAGCCAAAGTATGGAAAGAGCCCAAATGTCCATCGATGGATGAATGGATAAAGAAGATGTGGTATATACATATACAATGGAGTATTACTTGACAACCAAAAAGAATGAAATCTTGTTATTTGCAACTACGTGGATGGAACTAGAGGGTACTATGCTAAGCGAAATTAGTCAGAGAAAGACAAATATCATATGACTTCACTCATATGAGGACTTTAAGACACAGACAGATGAACATAAGGGAAGGGAAGCAAAAATAATATAAAAACAGGGAGGGGGACAAAACATAAGAGACTTAAATATGGGGAACAAACTGAGGGTTACTAGAGGGGTTGGGGAAGGGGGGATGGGCTAAATGGGTAAGGGGCACTAAGGAATCTACTCCTGGAATCACTCACTGTTGCACTATATGCTAACTAACTTGGATGTAAATTAAACAAATAAGATAAAATAAAATAAATTTTAAAAAAGAAAAAAAAAGTAGAAACAGACCCATAAATACAGAGAACAAACTGATTATTGCCAGAGAGGAGGGGGTTAGAGGAATGAGCAAAATGGGTGAAGGGGAGTAGAGGATACAGGTTCTCAATTACAGAATGAATAACTCACAGGTATAAAGGTACAGCACGGGGAATATAGGCAGTGGTATTGTGTCGTATGGTGACAGATGTAGCTACACTGTGGTGAGTGTAGCCTAACGTATAGACTTACTGAATCACTATATTGTACACCTGAGACTAATGTAACATTAGGTGTCAACTATACTGCAATTTTTTAAAAGTGTAAAAAAAAAATCTGAAGCAAACAATACCAAATATTAAGTTATTAAACCTGAGTGACAAATTAAAAAAAAAAGTGAACTAACTGAAAATTCTGTGTTCTGTTGTTTTGTCAAAATGAGCACAAAGTTAGAAATCAGCATCAAAATCTCTAAGATCAAATGCCAGCATCTTGGTACTTACAGTGCTCTAAACAACACTTACTTCCAGGTAAAAACTTGAAAGTTCTTACTCATCTCTTTCTCACAACTAAAATCTTTTCCTAACTCCATCCCTTTCTTGTTTCCTGTTTCCTGGACCCATTTAATTTATTATTTTTTAAATAGAATTACCAATTTACTTGAACTGAGTATGTCAAAGAGTAACTGAAATAAATAATTAAAATACAATAAAAGCATTTTTATGCTATAAAAATAAAACTCAGGGGCCGTGGGTGGTTGAGTCGGTTGAGCATCCGACTTCGGCTAAGGTCACGATCTCCCAGTTCACGAGTTCGAGCCCTGCGTCGGGCTCTGTGCCAACAGCTCGGAGCCTGGATCCTGCTTCGGATCTATGTCTCCCTCTCTCTCTTCCCCTTCCCCGCTCATGCTCTGTCTCTCTCTGTGTCAAAAATAAATAAACATTTAAAAATTTAAAAAATAAAATAAAATAAAACCCTGGCTGGAACCAAAGCTGACTTTTAGTAAATGCTGCTTCCATGGCCTAAGAGAGTTTCAAAGAATGTTGTCTCGGCCCTCTGATAGTTAAAGAATGACCAACAATGTTGTTGGCATAGACTTACATATGGTGAGTATATTAAAATGTTCACGTGTATGAATTATACTCAGTTGAAGTCAGAACTTAAGCCAATGTCCTTTAAAAGGAGAGAACTGCAACACATTAATTAATTAGAGTTTATGCTTATTATAACAAAGCCCCGTTCTTGTCTAAACCAAAGTCTTTTAAGTTTATTACAGCAATCAGAGTAATGTGTTGGAATTTCACATGTGTACATGTGCGTGAATAATGCAAGTCTTAACATTCCTTGGCAAAGTCCTATTCTTAGATAGTTTTTCACAGAATGGTTGTTTTCACAAAAGCACGGCATTTTCTCTTCAACAAAGAATCCCAAACAGAATTCTAATCAATGGCAGACCTAGTATCCCCTTTGTTTGACATTAGCCTGAGTTCAGGCTTTAACCCCTATGTTTTAATTGTGTTTAAACAAATATGCAAACTGATATTGTCTGCCTCCTATCGATGGCAGATAATGGACCATGTAAACTTAAACTAGAGTATTAGGCTCTCTTTCAATGTCCCACTTCTGTTTCCCCCTTTCCGAGTTTCATTTCCTCATGTCTTTAAAAAGATCCAAATAGAGGGGGACTTGAGTGGCTCAGTTGGTTAAGCATCCAACTTTGGCTTAGGTCATGATCTCATGGTTAGTGGGTTCAAGCCCCTCTATGGGCTCTGTGCTGACAGCTCAGAGCCTGGAGCTTGTTTCAGATTCTGTGTCTCCCTCTCTCTCTGTCTCTCAAAACTAAATAAACGTTAAAAAAATTTAAGAAAAAAGAAGAAATGTCCTCCATGGTGGTATTTCCTATTTAAGGCTTTTTTGGATATAAGTATGCTTTTGCACAATGTTATTATAATCCTTAATGTATTTATTGTTTGTAGTAAACGTGCATTTCTTATTTAAAAAGAGTGAAATTGCGGAGCACCTGGGTGGTTTAGTTGGTTAAGTGTCCGATTCTTGGTTTGGATCTCACGGTTCATGAGTTCAAGCCCTGCATCAGGCTCTGGGCTGACAGCATGGAGCTTGCTTGGGATTCTCTCTCTCTCTCTCTCTCTCTCTCTCTGCCCCTCCTCTCCTCACGTGCATGTGCACACTCTCTCTCTCAAAAATAAACATTTTTAAAAAATGAGTGAAATTGCAGGTGTACTGCTGTCAGAGAAGTCCTTTGCAATGTGTGAATTAATTTTTTCCTTTGTCCCACAGGCGCTGATTGAGTGCTTATTATGTCCCAGGCACTTTGGGAGCTGAGTCTTTACCCTCAGAAATTCACAAAACAGTAGAAGAAATAGACTCATAAATTAAATACAGTGACATGTACTTGCCATGGTAGAGATCTGTATAATACAATATGTAAACCCTGATAAGGGACAAGTACACCCTCACAGGACATGCTATTTGAACCGAAGTTTGAAGGTTGCTCAACAAAGCCCTCTTCCTGGCTATGATCTAGGATCAAAAGTCCAGTTTCTAGGTGATAGGAAGAACACAGCTGAATTCCAGTGCGAGTGGAAAACTGAGACACCAACTCTATTAGAGCAGCAAGAACTCAGAACGTGGCAAAGGTGATTAACTCTGTATAACACTATTCAATCATCCAAAAAAAAAAATCGTATCCTCTAGTACTCATTCGACAAATGTTTATTGAGTTCCGACTATGTTTGCAGTATGTTCTATGTATTAGAAATACAGCATTGCATAAAAGAGGTATAATTCCTCACTCTGGTGGAATTTATGTGAGAAGGAAAATACTGTGAAAGATTTGGGAAATATCATGTGGAAAAAAGCTGGTGTAGAATACTATGTATGGTATACTTGACTTTATTATATATGAAAAGAATAAAGGGTTATTTTATGTTAGCTTTTGCTGCACAACAGACTATAGAACTTCTTGGTTTAGATAAGAGCCATTTATTTAGCTTGGGATTCAGGGAATTTGACCTCTGGACTGGGCTTACTGGTGGTTCTTCTGCTGGTTTTGGTTGAGTTCACTAAAGTGTCTGTGTTCACCTGCCACTCCCCTAGGCAGCTCTGCTTATGGGGATTTGCTGAGTGTTGGCTGATGTGACAGGGGTAACTAGGCATGTATCTCTTGTCACTCAGAAGGTTAGCATTGGCTGATTTATAGGATGGCAGTACATTGCAAGGGCAGCAAGAGAGGGTAAGCAGAGTTATAAGCATTTTCTAAGTCTCTGCTTGTGATACATCAGCTATTGTCCCATTGGCCAATCCCTGAGTCAGTGGTGAGAAAGGAATACCCAAGGCTGCGCCTACAGGGAGGTGGGGATACATGTGGGGTCCTTGCTGCAACAATTTGCTACAGATAAACACCAAAAATTTGAGGGTGGTTGCCTGGGTAATGGGATTACAGTTTATGGTTTCGTCTCTATTTTTCCTTTAATTTTTCAAATTTTTGGTAGTCAAGAGAAGGAATTCAGGGGCCTATTGTAAGAAGCTTGAGAATGTTAGGGCACTTGCAACGTGGAGCACAGTGAAAGTGCCCCGTGGTTAGTACCAGGCACCACGTTTTGGTGCCTAGAAGCACATCCTGCCACACTAAGCCTGGCCTAACTGGGGAAGAGAGGCTTCTGCAAATTGTTTCTTGGCTCAGAAACAAAGTACATTGTAATATAGTCTACGTATGTGAGAAATTAGAAGATTCAGAATCAGATTGGGGTGCGGGAGCAAGCACAGGCAGGAGGAATAATGACGAAGGAAGCCCCCTTATGCTAATTTGAACCTCCTGTTGGAGTGGGATGAACTAGGCACAGAAAGAAGAGAATTTGAAGTCTCTTCAATAATTTCAGAATTAGTGATCAGAATATTATATGCTGGTGGAAACTCAAATATTTTATTCAAACTCTTCATTACATCAGAGTCCCAGAGAAGTGGCAGGATTTGACAGACTCCCTGACATCTTGTGGCAGAGGCAGAACCAGAGCCCAAGTCTCCTGAGAGCAAGTCTGGTGGTTTCTCCCTGCTGCACTGCTGCTGTGAAGACAGCTGGTCCATTTGTGAACCGTGGGATGGTAACTGGCTATCTCTCTTCCCCTGCCTCCCTCCCCTGCCTACCTATCTGTCTCTGTCTCTATCACACAACACACACACACACACACACACACACACACACACACACACCACAGACTTTGAGTATGAAGATGATCCAAGCGTTACCATTAATGATGGCTACCATTTCTCGTGCTGTCCTCTTAAGCCTATACCTGGAGGTTGTGATCTAAAATACACTAACCAAGCAATTTTTAAAAGACTTACAGTTAATGAGCACTTGAAAAATACAGGTTGATTTGCCAAGTCAACACTGGTCTTAGGCCTGGGATTCTGCCAGGGGCAAATTATCTGCTACATCAATGGAATTTTCCTGGCTTTGCTTGACTTGAGCCTATTAGTATGCCCAAGGCTGTTACCTTGAAAGGAGCATTGAGAATAAAAGTTATGTTTGCTGCAGTGGATGTTTTATTATTTATCAAGTCCAGTGACGTTCGTTTTTACGACAGTAAGAACCAGATATTTTGTCATTAAAGGAATATACATAATTACTTTACAAAAGTGAACCTGGCTTATAGCATCTATGTAAATATATTTAGGCTAAGGATGTGAGATGGAAGGAAACAAGAAAAAGGGGGAGAGATAGAAAAGCTACTGCTCATTTGTACCAGGGGTTATAGGATTCCAAGAAGGTGTTATGATTTGTGCCTCATGAGAACAGCTACACACAGAAATCAGAAAGAGCTCTCTGCAAAGTGTTAGGATTTATCTATTTCTACCACTCACAGACGGAAGGGAAGAATGAATTAATTATTTTTATTTTTTATTTTTATTTTTTGATTTAATTATTTCTGTGTGTCAAGCCAAAAATGATTTGGGCATAATGATTTGGTTTATTAACTGGGTAACTTGGATTATAACATGATTTCCTCACTCTGTATTATCTTAGATAGGGATCTGATGGTCTGCCTAATCCTATCCTTTACCTTTCCTTTCCACTGAAAGCTCACTCAGCTCTTATTTCTGCCACCATGGGTTTAGACTAACAGGAAGCATATCATCTATGTGGTGACAAGACATTCAGAAATGCCTTCTTGACTGTTGCTAACTTTAAGTCCAAACGCCCTAAAACGTGAGGCCGCCTGACTATTCTCCACAGCTCCTGGATTGCTCTGAGATATCTTTGTCGCCGATACCGTTTGCATTTTCCCATGCAAGTCACACTATGTGCGTGATTTACCTAAATTTCTGATAGCTAACATAACTTTAACAAATGAGCACCTTTTCCAAATGTAAGACATTTGACTGAAATAGGGTTGACTCTCAACTCAACACTGTGTGGGGTTTAGATGTCTCTAACCAACTTTCCATTTTGTTATATAGGGCAGGCTTGAAGACAGATGAGGTCACCGTCGGGCCCCTGAGCCATATGGAAAGCTCTAGCCAAGGGGTAGAACCACAATCGGCAGTCTTCTGCTTTTCTATTCTGCTCTCCCCTGACTGCAAACAGTGCCATATAGTGAAAAGAATATCGGTTTTGGAGACACGAGAATCCAAATCCCACTGCAACACTTTCTTTGGTATTGTGCTTGTCCAGAGCTGTTCTGGCACAAATGGACAGATATTTCAGGGGAGAAATAACCTACTCTAGAGACATTCCTTAATCTATTCTATACATAAGTAATTAAAAAATAATTTGAATGATTTATTAACAAACAGTTACTGAGTATTTATTCTGAGCCAGGTTCCTGGGATTACAGACATAAATAAATTAAGTCTTTCTCCTCAAGAAGCCCAAAGCCTATCACGGAAAACACATCTATAAACATATTATAACATCTTATTCTAAGTACAACAGTAAAATTGAGTAGGGGGTACAGTAGCAGCACAGAGGGGTACTGGTTAACTTTCTCCTGGGGCAGAGATGCTCAGGGAGGGCCTCTAAATGTCCCATACAGTAGTGCAGGCCTAGAAGATCCTTTAAGGATCCATGAGAATTATCTAAGGTACAAGGAATTAGGAAATATTTGGGCTGAAAAGTATCTTTAGAAACCACACTATCTTTCTGTGTTTAGCCAAGATTGTATATATACACCATTCTCACAAACAGGGAAGCCTACATCATTTGTGGAACCCTTTGCTCAAAAAGAGGAAAAAAAAAGTAGTGTTAAAGGTACTGAAATATAAAGGTTCTTCCTTTCTTTGTGATCTCTCTTTTGACTTGTGATGATTTTTATTTGTTATTTAATGTTATTCTAAGTAAAAAAAGTTTTCTTCATTATTAGCATGAATTTTAGTATTTATAGTTTTTTTTGAAGATTATTCATTTTGAGAGACAGAGAGACAAAATGGGGGAGGGGCAGAGAGAGAAGGAGAGAGAGAATCCCAAGCAGACTCTATACTGTCTGCACACAGCTCAACATGGGGCATGAACCCTCAAACCATGAACTCATGACCTGAGCCAAAGTCTGACGCATAACCGACTGAGACACCCAGGCACCCGAAGGTGATGGCATTCTAACGTGAAAACCAAGGAACCTTATCACATCCTTTCTCCCTCATAGGACTTCCCTGTTAGCCAGCCACTGACACTCTAAATGACAACATAGAAGGAAAGGGGAAGATAAGGTAACCCATAGATCCTTTTCCTTTCAGCTCTTCCTTACTCACCAGTAAGGCAAAGTAGTGTGTTGGTAGAATGTGCCAATATCATGAAGTGAAATAGAAACAGTTGAATTAGTTTTGTGCAGCTTTTCTAGAATTCTGGTAAGAACAAAATGCGTATGCATGTAGGAGCCATGAAATAAGAACTGTGTAATTTCAGAGATTCTGTGTAGGAGTTCATGCTCTTATGGTTAACACTGGCATTGGAAAATATAAACAGTAGGGGTGCCTGGGTGGCCCAGTCAGTTAAGCGTTCAACTCTTGATTTTGGCGCAGGTCATAATCTCATGGTTTGTGGGAGCAAGCCCCATATTGGGCTCTGCATTGACAGCTGAGCCTACTTGGGATTCTCTCTCTCTCTCTCTCTCTCTCTCTCTCTCTCTCTCTCTTTCTGCCCTTTCCAATCCCACCTCCCCCTGCCTCAAAATAAAAAAATCAACATTTTTTAGAAATAAATAAATAATAGGGTGCCTGGGTGGCTCCGTCAGTTAAGCGTCCCACTTCAGTTTAGGTCATGATCTCACCATTTGTGAGTTCTTGTGAGTTCAAGCCCCACATGGAGCTCTGTGCCAACAGCTCAGAGCCTGCAGCCGGCTTCGGATTCTGTGTCTCCCTCTCTCTCTGCCCCTCCTTCACTCACTCTCTGTCATTGTCTCTCTCTCAAAAATAAATAAACATTTTTTTTTTAAAAGAAGCACTGGGGCGCCTGGGTGGCTCAGTCAGTTGAGCATCCGACTTCGGCTCAGGTCATGATCTCGCGGTCCATGAGTTCAAGCCCCGTGTCGGGCTCTGTGCTGACAGCTCGGACCCCGGAGCCTGTTTCAGTTTCTGAGTTTCCCTCTCTCTCTGACCCTCCCCTGTTCATGCTCTGTCTCTCTCTGTCTCAAAAATAAAAAATAAATAAACATTAAAAAAATATTAAAAAAGAAAAAGAAGCACTAAATACATACATACATACATTGCCTTATGTAACCTCGGAGGAATATTATACAGTAAAGAGTGAGTCATTAAGATTGCATATTTGGAGGTCAAAACACATATCTTCTCTATATAACAAAGGGTTATTCATGTAACTGCAGTAGGAGAGTGTTTGTTACTAAGTTTTCTGTGCCTATAACATGAAATGCTTTACCATTCACTTTTTGGTTTTTGGTTTTGTTTTTTGGTTTCTTTTATTATTTATTGATTTTGATTTTTTAAAATGTTTATTTAGTTTTGAGAAACAGAGACAGAATGTGAGTGGAGGAGGGGCAGAGAGAGAGGGAGACACAGAATTGGAGACAGGCTCCAGGCTCTGAACTATCAGCACAAAGCCCGACGCAGGGCTTGAACTCACAGACCACGAGATCATGACCTGAGCTGAAGTCAGACACTTAACCCACTGAGCCACCCAGGTACCCCTTGGTTTCTTTTAAAATAGACTTTATCTGTGAGAGTAGATTTAGGTTCACAGCAAAAATGAGCAGAAGGTACAGAGTTCCCATAAGCCTCCTGCCCTTGCAACCTTATTTTTTATTAATTACTTTTCACAGCATCTTAGAAAATAGATGAGCGTCTTAATTTCTACTATACTTTGGGGGAAACTAAGGCACAGAATTTTACTGCTTTAGATGAAAAGTGTCTTCTGGGGCGCCTGGGTGGCGCAGTCGGTTAAGCGTCCGACTTCAGCCAGGTCACGATCTCGCGGTCCGTGAGTTCGAGCCCCGCGTCAGGCTCTGGGCTGATGGCTCGGAGCCTGGAGCCTGTTTCCGATTCTGTGTCTCCCTCTCTCTCTGCCCCTCCCCCGTTCATGCTCTGTCTCTCTCTGTCCCAAAAATAAATAAAAAAAAAAAAAAAAAAAAAGTTGAAAAGTGTCTTAAAGATTGAGCTGGCATTTCCTAAGCTTCAGCTGTTTGAGGTCCACCTCATAGATTTGGTCATATTCACATGTCATGCCTAGTTCATCAGTGGAGTGTATTTCTTTAAACTGACTCACCTGTATTACTTAAATGCATGAGTTTTATTTATTTGTTTATTCTTGTTAAGATTTTTTTTGAGGGGGGGCACAACTGAGTGAGGGACAGAGAAAGAAAGAGAGAATCCCAGGAGAAGCAAGAGAGAGAGAGAGGGAAAGAGAAAGAGAAGAGGGGCTCACCTGAAGCGGGGGTCCTGTTCACCCCAAGTGGGCTCGAGCTTACCCAAAGTGAGGCTTGTGCTCACCTGAAGCAGGGCACCAGCTCATGAGTCATGAGATGGTGACTTGAGCCGAAGTCAAACACTTAACAACTGAGCCACCCAGGCACCCGAGATTTTATTGTTAAGTAACCTCTACACCCAGCATGGCGCTCAGATTCACAACCCCAAGATCAAGAGTTGTGTGCTGTACCAACTGAGACAGCGAGGCACCCCTTAAGTGCATTCATTTTAAATAGAAACTTCCTCTATTCCATAATTAGCAAGACAGTTGTAAAAACTGATGCAGAACTATTACGACTGCGATACGTTTGTACGTGTGTGCCACCCCAAATCAGTTCGCAAAACAATGCCTGTCACATTTTGGGAATAATGATTTGGTTCCGTATTCTCAGCAGCTTTTCTGCTACAATACTAGTGATAGATAAGGTTCACAACAACGCACTTTCCCATGGTTATACGTAGCTGTTTTAAAAGCTTTGACATAGATCAGTCAGAACATGGGGTAGGATCAATCTCTACATCCCCTTCCTGTCATTTTGCCTCATTTCTCCCACTGATTGTGACACCTCATTTACAGGTAGAGCAACCAAAGCTAGCTCAGGGATCTGCCCACTTTATGTAGCCTGAAGGAAGGACAGGCCCCCCTCCCTGCCAGTATGTGTTGTGGTTTAGAACAGCACCTTTCCACTATGCAATTGAGAGAATCTAACAATAGGTTCATGGACGTTAAAGGGAGCAGGAGATTAAAATGTAAAGTTGGAGTGTCCTCTTGTAAATGAACACCAACATTCAAAAACTGAGCAGTGCCTTCTCAAATGTTTACCCCTAGGGACAGCAAGAACGTAGGCCAGTGTTTCCCAAAGTCTGGGACATATGCATGCATAAGACAATTTGGGGGAGTACACAAATACAATTTTACAAATCATAGGCCTCCATAGTGGGGAAGTCACTCCCTTTTAAATTCTATTTTAATCTTTCTGATGATGTCAAGAGAAAAATGTCCCATGTTCTTAAAAACTTTTCTCACATGTGCTAACCTATTTTTTTAAACAATGAGAGAACAGGCATCACACTCCAGGCACTTATCAGGTATTTATCAAGCTAGTACTTGATTAATGAATTGCTTGCCATGATATACATGTGTTTTAGTCTGATCAGGCTCTACAACAAAATACCCAAACGGGGGCGGGGGGGCGGGGGGCTTCAACAACAGGCATTTACTTCTCACAGTTCTGGAGGCCGGGAAGTCCAAGATCAAGGTCCTGGCAGATCCAGGTCTTGGGGAAGGCCATCTTCCTAGTCTGCAGATGGGTACCTTCTAGACTTACCCTCACATGGGAAGGAGGGAGGGAGAGAAACGAGAGAGAGACAAAAGAGAGACTATGTGCACACAAGCTTGAGCACTCTAGTGAGCAAGAAAGCGTGAGCTCTGGCCTGTTCCTCTTCCTATAAGAACACCAGTCCCATAATAGGGGCTCCACTTTCATGACCTCATCTAAATCCAGTTACTTCCCAAAGTTCTCACTTCCAAGGGTCATCACATTGATGGTTAGAGCTTCAAAAAATGAATTTTGGAGGGACACAAACATTCAATCCATAACAATATGTTTTATGGTTGCTTTCTAGTTATAACAGGTAATTCAAAAAGCTCTATTTATGGTAGGCATATACAATTCACCACTTAAATAAACTTATTTAAATAAAAAAGTGACATGATTGAAAGAAACTTTGAAACAAGCAGTCTTTCTGGTGGCATACAAATATGTCAAAAATGTGAAAATTGCATGGGAATGATTGAGGTTTGAGAAACACTGGCAAAAGTAAACAGAATTGATATTGGTTTCTGCTATGTGTGAAGTACTCTCCCAAGTATTAGGCATTTGTGATGAAGACTGGAAATTTTGACAATTCAAACCCAAACTAGCCATAGGTGCTTTTTCCTTCTGGAAATTTTTTCACTGGGGGAAGTATCATAATTCACATCAGTGGGGAAATCAATCTCCGTGTTGCTCATTTCCAAGAGGAGACTGGGGAAAGAGGGAAGAAAATGAAAAGAAGGGAATTTCAATCCTCCTGGTGAGGTTTCTGTGCTTCTAGAGACAGAGACAGGAAGCAAATTCACTGTTGCTGGGCAGAGCATGTTAGTGTTTCTGGGAGTGGAGAAGGAGCCAACTACTGGAAGAAAGGTTAATTGCGTTCCCATTAGTGGGAGGAGCCTAATGACAGGAACCCCACCCCCACCCCCCCACCCCCACCCAAATGGACAGAGGAGGAAACAGATGTGGCTACATCTTTTCATTACTCCCAACTTTAGTAATGTTTACTACATACCAAAACTTGATTTTTGTGCTGTTGTTTATCAAGGTGGAAGGTAACTGTGGGAGGGAAGGAGAGGTTAAAGGACGACTGAAGAGTTCCGGTCATGTCCTATTTATGTATTTGTTTGTCAACAAATGTATTCATCACCTATAATGGGGAAAGTGCAAGTGCCAGGTACTGGGGGCCATAGAAGGCAAAGAGAGAGTTCTGACATCACAGAACTTATAGCCAAGCAGTGGAATGACTGTAATAAAGAAAATACTGAGGGGTGCCTGGGTGGCTCAGTAGGCTGGGCCCCCAGCACTTGATTTTGGCTCAGGTTCATGGGGTTGAGCCCCGCATCAGGCTCTGTGCTGGCAGTGCGAGGCCTGCTTGGGATTCTCTGTCCTCTCTCTCTGCCCCTCCCTTGCTTATGTATGTGTGTGGGGGGGGGGGGGGGGGGAAGATGTGGGGGGTGTGGCTGTGTGGGTGCACGTACACACACTCTCTCTCTCTCAAAATTAACAAATATTAGAAAAAAAAACTACTGACATAAATGAGTGCCATGAAAAAAAAATAAAGGAAAGAGCTGTGTGCTGTGAGAGAGTAAAAGATTTAATCAGGTGCTGCCTGCTTGCCACTTCAAATCCATCTGGCCTCATGTCCTGTTCCAGGGACTGCTATGATAATTAGTTCCAGGCAGGCTTCAACGAGTTCCATGCGAGTACAACGGTGACTGCAACTCTACCAGGCCTGTGCTACTGGTGTCCAGGCTCCTGACCCGGAGCTTCTCAGTTTTCATGGTGTAGCATGACTTTGAGAATCCACTGAAGACTCACGCATGTGCAACCGAGAGTGTGGGAGGATTAATGCCATGTGGGGAGCCACTGCATCAATGCTTCCCTCTTTCTGAAGTCTGATGGCAGGAGCTTTCGAGACACATTTCAAAGAATTCTCAGAAGGTCCTGTGAGACTGAGTACACAGTCATTCATAGCAGTGTTCGACTCAGTAATGCATCCTTGTATTGTCTCTCCCTCATTCCACCATTCACTCCCCTACCCCAGCGGTGTGGGGCGAGAGCCAGTTGTCAAATCTCAGGAATTTTGCCATTTGGTGGTAAACACAGGCATTATTTAAAATTAACTCATACAAATTTAAAATTAAATTATGTTTAAAAACAAATAAATATTCAAGGTTCCTAATTATTCTATTCCATCTTATTATTATCTGTACTCTTGAGGTTATTGGCATCTATTATTGTATCTGTTTGGTGGAAATACTATACAACAGTGTGTAATGTTGCAGCTCTTCCCACCTGCATATTTAGTGACATTATGTTAGTAGCTTGATATTAGCCATAGCTGGAGTATCTGTATCACAGAAATAGGCAAACGCTACAAATTAGAATTTGATTTTTTTTTTGATTGTCTAGACTTTAGGAAATGATGGAGAAAATGCTAATAATGTAGGTTGAACTTAGAAGTGTGTTGTGTCTCCTGCAATTACATTGTGAATAGCACATAACACTGCGTCCTAAACTATCACTTGATTCAGCAAGTCATTCACATAATTTATGAATGAATGAAATTGAACACACCTTCCCAGTTTCCCTTTTATTTTACTTGTTAGCGTAAATAAATCAACCATCATATTGAAACTGCACTTTCTTGTCAATTACAAACATAGATTGGTTATGGATATAAAACTTCTGCAAAAATCAATGAAAGCATTCTGTGGGTCAATAAGCTGTACGGAATTTACTGTAAAGAGAACTGTACATTTTATCATAAATTGGGAATTTTGTACTATACAGTAGCCCCCCCCTTATCTGCAGGGATATGCCAGAAACTGCAGATACTACCAAACCCTGTATTTACTGTTTTTTCATATATATATACATACGTATGATAAAGTTTAATTTATAAATTAGTCACAGTAAGAGATCAAACAACAATAATAAAACAGAATAATTATAACAATATATTGCAAGAAAAAATAAGTGAATGTGGTCTCTCAAAATATCTTACTGTACTGTACTCACCCTTCTTCTTGTGACATGAGTTGATAAAATGCCTACACAATGAGATGAAGCAAGGTGAATGATGTAGGCACTGAGACGTAGCGTTAGACTACTGTTGACCTGACAATACGTCAGAAGGAGGATCATCTACTTCTGACCGTGGTTGATTGCAGGCAACTGAAACTGGGGAAAGTGAAACCGCGGATAAGGAGGAATTACTGTGCATCATTTATGTCCATAAAAATTTGTAGTACTTTTGCACATGTATGTATATACATATATGTTTTTTTCTGGAGAGCTGGTTGTTAAACATTCATCAGCATCCCATTGTTCCTTATTCATATAAAAGTCTTTATCTTAGACTGTGCTTTGGGTGGAAGGGAAACCAAGGATAAGAATGAGAACTTGGAGCTAGATCAACTTGCCAATTAGAGGGCAATGAGCAACTTGTTGCTGGTAGTGTGCTGATAAACCATAGCATTACAATTACTGAGACTACTACTTTTGGTGATTTGGAGGAAATTCAAATGGAACATGAACCACTGGGGTATGTGGTAGGTGTAACACAAGCAATATGTAGTATGGTAAGTAAAAGGATTGTAGAATTTGCGGGTCTTGGTTCTATCCACGTGCTACAGCTTTAGTTATGGCTGAGAGGCCCAAAGGTATAGGAGATCCCAGTGATCAGCAGTCCCATCTGTTTTCGAGATTGCACTATCTTAAAAATAGAGTGTTATTTAGAGAATTTTAAACCTCATGTAGCATTGAGCTACTGGCCAAACCTCTTTCAGCCAATGCCCCACAGAGGTCAATGGCTAAGCGGCCAAATGCATTTCGTAAGATGCCCAGAAAGTCCTGTGTGACCAAGCAACTAGTCGCCCATAGCTGCGGTCAATTCGGTAATGCACTCCCTCTTTTACCCTCCTGTTCTCACTCCTACTATACAATAGCCTTTGTCTCTAGCTCTGCTCTGGTGGAAATTTGAGTTAAATGTGACATGGGTCTTACTTAGATTGGGAACTGGGGACAAGTCAACAAAAACATGAAAGGTCAGGTGAGGGAGGCTGAGGGAGTAAAGGAACATCCACCTGAAGCAAATAGTTTGTTTGAAAGTTCTGCCGTGGAAAGTAGCTTGATCTATTCCAGATCTATTCTTGATCTATTTCCAGAATATGGAAAGAAGGCCAGTTAGAAAGCAACTGGCGAGAGTGCAAGAGATGAAGCTGGAGAGTGGGCAGGACCTTGCATTTCTTTCTCACGAGAAGTTTCTTTGTCACTAGGAAAACATTGTTACCTCAATCCGGTAAGCTGCCTCATCTTTTCTTCCTTATTCTTATTTGCAATGTCTGCAAATTCAGGGTTGTGATAAGAGCAAAGCAGTGCAATTGAAGAAATTCTAGCTCATATTTTGGCTCTGCCATTGACTTAATGTGTTACTTGGATAAATTACAAAATCTCTGCCTTGAAGAGTATGAAGACAATAAATATCTATGTATATATAATTGTCTACATAAAATACATGATGTTATTATGATCATCACAAGCTACGAAGCATGGGAGGTCATGGCCATAGTCCATGTTTTACAGACAAAAGAAGTAAAACCTGGAAGCAGTTTCAAGGGCAAAACAAACAAACAAACAAACAACAAACAACAACAAAAAAACCCCATGACAGTTCCACAAAACCCCACCATGGCTCACAGCAAAATCACAAAATTAACAATGGAATTTGGACACAGCCATTCATGATTAAGCATCTTCTCAGAGTTGAAGCCACCCAGCCAAAGCCTCAGTAAGGGAAAGCCTTTGAGATTTTCATATCAATAAAGCCAGAACATGTAACAGAACAAGAATTTTCCCGTAAGGAATTCAATTATCCGACTGTTGCCAATAATACCAGAGGTGGGATAAAGAAAAAAAGAAAGAACCAGCATTTATAATGCTCTTTTTAAAGCAGTTTCTACCTACACAGTAAGTGTTAAGCAACTGATAGCTATGGCCTTCAGCACATATATCATAGAGGTATCACTTCATTTTTTAAAAGCCTGCTTTTATGGCTCATATGTCAATATTAGAAATTCATGTGGCCTGAAATATGATGCCAACAATTACTACCAGGAAGAAGGACTGTTTTAGAAGATACTTCATATGCAATGGGTTATGTAATACAATAGGTTCAGTTCTGTTCCAAGTCTTTGATCCCTTCCCTGGTAAGCACAAATTATTAAAAAGACTTTTTGAATTTGCTGCATTTAGATCGACCTTTACTTCTAAGTGAGTGATCTCTACAATGAATAGTTTTATTTGTCATGATTAGCACTGGTCAGTGTCTATCACATGCCTCAAAACCATAGTAGAAGCTTGGAAAGAGAATATGGAGATTTACATGAAGGTTCTCAAAGCATTATGCATTTATAATTTTCCTCCTGGGTTAGACAAATATAATTACCCTCCTGTAGTCCTATAACCAAATACCACAAGATTTTGTTTCTGTTTTCTCTTTGTTTTCAGCAGTTTGTTTCTACTCCATCTTAGTATGGATGTCCTGGAATTTATCCTGTTTGGAATTCACCAAGATTCCTGAATCTGTAGGCTTATATCTTTTGCTAAATTTGGAAAGTTTCCAACCCCTATTTTTCAGCCTGTCCTTATGTATATGTCCCAGACTTTGGGAAACACTGGCCTACATCCTTGCTGTTCATAGGGTTAAACATTTGAGAAGGCACTGCTCAGTTTTTGAATGTTGGTGCTCATTTGCAAGAGAACACCCCAACTTTATGTTTTAATCTCCTGCTTCCTTTAATGTCCATGAAACTATTGTTTGATTATCTCAGTTGTGTGGTGGGAAGGTCCTGTGGAAACCACAACAAGTACTGGGATAGTACTCTTCTCCCTCTGAGATACCAATAACATGAATGTTAGATTTCTTGTTATAATCTTGTAGGTCCCTAAAGCTCTCTTTATTTCAGTCTGTTTTCTCTCTGCTGTGCAGTTTGGGTGACTTCTATTGTTCTATCTTCATCCTGTGCCCCCTCTCTTTTGCTGTTCAGCTCACCCACTGACATTTCGATTCGGTTTGTTGTATTTTTTTAGTTCTAAATTTTTCATGTGATTCTTCTTTATATTTCTATTTCTTTGCTGATCTCTTCTAATTCTTTAGAAAGATGCTACATTTTCATTTTGTTTCAAGTGTATTTATAATTGCTTATTGAAGCATTTTTATGATGGATACATTAAAATCCTTGTCAGATAATTCTAACATCTCAATTTCATTTCAATGTTGGCATCTACTGAGGTTTTTTTTCCATTGAGTTTGAGATCTTCCTAGTTCTTGATATGAGTAGTGATTTCCAATCGAAATATGAATATTTAGGATATTATAAGACTCTGGATAAAATATTCTGTTTTAGCTGACTTCCTCTGACACTAATCCAGTAGGAGAAGGCAAGAGGGTAATGCTTCATTATTGGAAGATGAAGGTAGAAATCCAGGTTCCACACTCAATTTTATTACTGCTACGTGAGGTAGTAGTTCCAGCTCTCCACTGTGGTCTCTACTGACACCACAAGAGGTGCCCTATTAGCACCTGGGCTATGAGGAAATTCCTAACTTTGCCCTCGACTTTTTTGGATATCACCTAGTGAATCTTGTCACTTCTGTGTGGAGGTACAAGTCCAGATTCCTTAAGGAGTCTCTACTGATATTGCAGAGGAAGAAGGACCTCATTACCATCCAGCAGAGATGAAAGTCCCAGTTCCATACTTGGCCTCCTGACACCATCCCAGCAATGGCATTTGGGTACCTCACTACAGCCTGGCAAGGTTTTCCACATGGTCATGGATAGGGTCATAGTTTTTCTGTGGTGTTTGGCTGCAATAGAGCAGTTATTATGTAATTTTTTTTTTTTTTGTCTTGTTAGGATACCCCTCTCCTGTTCTTTAGCTAGCGTGATCAGGCCTTTCTTGAGGCATTTTTGTTTTTGTTTTTGTTTTTGTTTTGACCATACTTAGTGGCTTTTCTGGTTTATAAGCTTCTTGCAACAGGTATATGATGGAAAAAACAAACAAACAAACAAATAACCCAGGGAATTCACTGCCACACCAGGTCCAAGATTCCTAACCAGTCTGTTTTCTCGTTACCTTTCAGAATTTCATTATGTTTATTTTATACATAATGTGCAGGGGTTATAGCTGCACTTAGTGGAAGAAGTAGGAAAAAGTACGTTGACTCCATCTCTTTGGACTAGATAGGCTTTTTAAGCAACTGTCAAACTGTTTTCCAAAGTGGTAGGTAAGAGTTTGTAACAGTGGTGTATGAGAGTTTCCAGTCACTCCAAAACCTCACAACACTTGGTATGATCAGCTTTTTCATTTTTGCCATTCTAAAAGGTATGCAGTGGTATGTCATTGTGGCTTTAATTTATGTTACCCTAGTAAAAAATTATGTTGAGCATTTTTTTAATCATCCACGTATTTATCATCCACATATTTTGTCTGATGAAGTTTTCTTCACACCTTTTAATCACTTAAAAAATTGAGTTTTCTTACTATTGAACTTTGAGATACTCATATACATTCTGGATTTTAGTCTTTTCAGATTTCTGATTTGTGAATAGTTTCTAGCGTCTGTGGCTTATCTTTTAATTTTCTCACCAGTGTCTTTCCAAGAGCAGAAATTCTTAATTCTGATGAAATCTCATTCATCACGTTTTCCTTTTAGTGTTGTGTCTAGGAAATCTTTGCCTAACTCAAGATCGCAAAGATTTCTTCCATGTGTTTGTCTAGAAACTTCAGTTTCAGTTTTTATGTTTAGGCCTATGATCTATTTTGAATTAATTTTTATATGTGGCGTGAAGTATGGACTAAAGTAGATTGTTTACACATGGATTTCGAGTTATCCCTGAAACATTTGTGGAAGAGACATGTTTCTCCTTTAAACTGCTTTTGCATCTTTGTCAAAAGTCAATTAACTATATATGTCAGTCTATTTCTATACTCTATATACTCTATTCCATTGATCTATTCAAATATCTTTATGTCAATACCATGTCTTGATTACTGTTGTTTTATAATACATCTTGCGATTGGGCATTGTAAGTCCTCTGATTTTGTTGCTGTTTTATAAAGGTTTTGGTGGGGGGGAGGTGCTATTCTTGGTCTTTTGTGTTTCTTTTTGAATTTTAGAATCAAGCTGTCAATTTCTTCAAGAAAATTCTGGTATTTTGATTGGGATTGCCTCAAATCTATAGATTAAACGGGGGGATAATTGATATTTTTAAAGTATTGACTATTTGATCTCTGAGCAGACTATATCTTTCCACTTATTCTCTTCATTAATTTCTCTCAGCAATGTTCTGTAATCTGCATATCTTTGCCAAATTTATCTTTCTGTATTTTATGTTTTGATGGTATTGTAAGTGATATTTTTATCACTTGGTTCTTGGTTTTTATTGCTAGCATATAGAAATATAATTGAATTTTATTTATTGATCTCACATCCTGCAATCTTGCTTAAGTCATTTATTAGTTCTAAAAGGTTTTTTTGTTGGTTTTGTCAGATTTTCAACATAGAGTTTCATGACATCTGTGAATAAAGAATTTTACTTCTTCGTTCCAATTTGGATACCTTTTATTTCTTTTACTTTCCTCATTGACCATTGGGGACCTCCAGTGCAATGGTGAATAGAAGCAGTGAGATCAGATATCTTTGTCTTCTTCATGATCTTAGTGGGAAAGCACTTAGTCTTTTTTCCCCAAGCTTTATTGAAGAATAATTGAAAAATATAGGAAGGGTACAATGTGATGATTTCATAAGCATATGTATTATAAAGTGATTATCAAGATCAGCATTCAGTCTAGATGTTAGTTATAGGTTTTCCATAGATGCCTTTTATCAGGTTAAAAAGTTCCTTTCTTTTTCTAGTTTGCCAGGAGATTTTATGATTAAAATGTGCTGAATTTTGTCAAATGCTTATTTTGCATATAGTGAGATGATCACATGTTTTTCTTTTTAGTTTGTTACTATGGTGAATTACTTTGATTGCATTTTAAATGTTAAATAAACATTGCATTCATAAAAACAGATAACATCATTATATATTTATGATATCTCTGAAAAGTGTAAAAAAGTGTTTATCACGTTTTATCAGAAATGCCCAAAATGTTCTCTTTAGGACATTAGCTCTGTGGCATGTTAATGGATATTATGCAAAAAGAATAGATCACATTAGTTTGGCAAATGGTTGGCTAAACAGGTTTCTTTATCACAGGAGTTCTCAAGGTTTTTTATATCTTAGTGTGATTTGCAAATCCATAAAAGAAGAGATATGTTACACATGACTTTCCACATACTTAATTGACCCAGGACTTATCTTTTCTTAAATCATGTCTCAAGACCAAAGTTCCATAAAACACACTCTAAAAAATGCAACTTTACATTAGATGGAAGTATGTCTCTGGTTTCCCTCTTGGACCATGAGCTTGTCAATGGAAGCCATTATATTGAACTCTTATATTTGTAACATCTAGTACCTGTCTGGCATTCTTTCACTTATTCATTCATTTTTTTCCACAAATATTATTTGAACTCTGTATATTGGACTCCATGCTTGGGGAAAAAGAGGTGAATGATAGGGTTTCTGTCCTCAAAAAGCTCTAATTAAAAAAAAAGCCCTCAGCAAATGTTGGATGAAGCAATATACAAATGAGAGAACTTAGTGGTTTAATTTTCAAACATAATCATAAGTCATAGAGCAATTTTTGGTGAAAATAAAGAGATGATACCTAAAAGATACTTTATTTCAAAAGTCCCAACTGTCTATCAGTTACTAGATCTCTTTTTCCTTCCACAGTCTATAGCAGGGATATTGAATTATCCAAAATATCAGAGGAATTAATGGGCAGTACAATTTTTATACATTACATATATAAGTGAAAATTAAGTGAAATATTGTTTGGGATGTACCCATTTGTTCTGTACTCCACAATCCTGCCACTAAGGAAAGTTGTCCAACTCTCTCTCCAACAAGAGTTACAATTTCTGCCTTTTCATTTTGACTTTTTGTAACTCTTGGGAATGTTTGAGGAAGGTTTTCCCCCACACCGATGTTGGATATGTACCCCTTTTATGTGTCCTCAAAGCATCTTGTTTTTAGTCTATTGTAGTGTCTCACAATTTTGTAGAGTTGCGTATATTTCTGTATTCCTTAATGGATATTGGGCTTTCCGAGGACAAGTCATGTGATCATCTTTGTGTTCTAAGAACTTAGCTTCAAATAATGTCTGGTACATAGCAGGTCCTCAATGAATATTTGTAAAATGAATCAACCCCTTGAATCTGGGTCCATGTCTACATTTCTAGCCTCGTCTCTTGCCATTCTTCTCCTTGTACTTTTCATTGCAACAACAAAATGTTGATTCAGCACTGAGCTTTGCCCATACTTCTCCCTTTGCCTTAATTAAATACTCTTCTCCTTCCATCTTTATCCCTTGCCCCTTTGCCTGGCTTACTCATACTGAGCCTTCAAGATTCAGTTCAGGATTGACCAGAAAGCCCTTGGTGAAGTATTCTCCTCCTGTGTTCTTCTAGCTTTTCCACATTGAATGTATATTATCTGCTTATTTGATTCTATCTAGTTTGTGGGCTTCCTCCAAACAAGAACCATTTTACTAGTACTGGGTCCAGTACTGAGGAAGTGGCCAATAATTGCTTGTGGAGTCAAATCAATGAACTACACAGAAGTTCTTATTATTCCTCCAAGTTCCTGAGAAACTTCAGCATGATACTAAACACAAAAGCTCAGCATCTTCTGCACAGAATATACTCCACATTAAGCTGTGTTGTTGGTAGGATGGTTGAGCACCCTTGAGAGAGCTAACTACTAACACCCTGGGGTGTGCTGTCCAATATGGTAGTCACTAGTCACACGTGGCTATTTAAAATTTAAATTAAATATAGTTAAATTTAAATAAAATAAAAATTCAGTTCCTTAGTCACCTTAGCCACATTTTAAGTGCTTAGTAGTAGCTACAGGCTATTGTCTAGCCAGCTCAAAATGAACATCTGCCATCAGTACAGAATGTTTTAGGACAGCACTGGTCTAGCTCATAAGATCCAAAGAAAACAAAAACCACAGTCTTGTTTAGGAAACAATTCAAAGTTGTTTTTGTAGACCAAATACTCAACACAGCTTTTCAGAGGGTATTTTAGAAGGTCAGTTTCTGGCTTAATGAACAGCCCAGGTGCTGAAGTTAAAGAAAATAATACAAAGTCTAAGGATTATATTTACAAAACAGTGAACCAAGATGACTGTAGGACAAATTTAAATTGTCCCTGGGGACTGAACATATGGTTACTTAAGGATATTCTGCCAACCAAGTGTCATTAATGGTACCCATTGACATCTTTGTTTCTGATGTCTAAAATCTGAAACCCCATAAATTCACTTAAAAAGAGTTTTACAAATCTTGTGGGTTCCTTAAAGTGCCTGACACATAGAAGATATTTAATACATATTGGTTGAATAAAGAACTTTTTGGGGAGAACAATCCTGACTCATATATCCAGATGTCTTTTGGTATTAACTCAAGAGTGTTTGACACGTGATAACTCTTGGATTGTTTTTGGAAATACTTTCCTGCTCAACTAGTTTGTAGGGCCAGAGCACTATTGAAATTGGCAATGCTAAAACTGAAAGCAAAGTCACACTTGTAGTCTACCTAGAAGCAGTGAGGGGAAGCCTTGGCCACATGCTGTGCCTGTCATGATAACAATAAAAAACAAATGTCCTTGTGAATACTTTTATATGAAAGGCATCAGGTTAAGAATTGGGAATATAAGAAATTATAACATGTGCTCTGCTCTTAGAAAATCTGAAGCTTGAAATAGAACATTGGGAAATAAGAAGATTTAATAGTTTAACGTTTTCTCACAGTGAATACAACCTTATCCTGCTGCACAGACTGTTTGGGTATCTGTGTTTGACCACTCTGTCTCCCTTGCTCCAATGTCCAATCAGTTTTGTAAGTTCTATGAGGTGTCTTTCTATGTCAACACCTGCACTCAACATCTCCTTTCCATGCATACTGCCTCCAACTTTGTTCAAGTCCTAAGGTTTAAGTCCATTTGAGATAAACTCCTAACTGATGGCCTGGCTTCTACTTCCTGTGCTCCTATGTTTTCCTCCTACTACCATTCGTGTGATTGTACAAAGGTGTAAACTGCTCAAAATTTTTCAATGGCTCTCTATTTTCTATTGAACAGAATGCATATTCCTGAACCAGATTGTCAAGGCCTCACTCAATGGAATTGTAACCTATTTTTCAGACTTTGTTTTCCCCCATTATTCCTCTTGTGATACTCCAGCCAACTTGGAATATTTGTGGTTCCCTGGACATGTACTATATCTTCATGCTTGCTATCTCTCCCAGTGGAAATACTCTTGCCCTGTTGTATCTCACCCTTGTCCTTCCCAGGCAAACTAAATTCAGCTTCCATGATTTTGTCTATCCTGATACAGTCTCTCTTACTCCACAGCATTTCACTTTGTAATCTTTTTATGGCACTTCTCATGTTTTCTCTTGTGCTCATCTTTTTTTTTCTCCCTGAAGAGCTAATTCTTTTCCCTTTTTGGTAAAGATTCTTATAGATATATAACATACATACAGAAAAGTACACAAGTTGTAAGTGAATGGCTTGATGATTCTTTTACTAGTTAACACATCTGTGTTACAACCATGCAGATCAATATCACAGCAACCTAGAAGCTTCCTTTAATTCCCTTCTTTGTCACTGCTTGCAAAGGTAACTAATCACCACAGATTAGGTTTAAATGCTTTTATAGTTTATGGAATGGAATCATACAGTTTGGATTCTTTTATGTATGTCTTCCTTAACGCAATATTGCATTTTTGAAATTCATCCATGTTTTTAAGTGTAGCAACAATTTTTTAAACTTTCATTGCTGTATATTACATTTTATGTTATGAATACATCACAATTTGTCTTTAAAAGGAGGGGTATTTGGGTGGTTTCTAGTTTGTTAATATTATAAATAATGCTGCTATGAGTAGTTTCTAGTTTGGTGATATTATAAATAATGCTGTTATAAGCATTCTTGTACATATGTTTTGGTGCATATATTTGATACATATTTTTGATAGTGTGTCTGTGGAGTAGAACTGATATGTAATAGGGTAAGTGTTCATTCAGGTGTAGTGGATACTGCTAAACAGTTTTTCAAAAGGGGTGTGCTGATTTATACCCTGACCAGCAGTGGAAAAGAGCTCCAGTAGCTTCATATCCTTAACAATTAAATATTCAGTTAAATATTTTATTAACCATTTTGTTGGATACAAAGTGGTATCACATTGTGATTTTAATTTAAATTTCCTTGATGACTAATGATGTGAAGCACACTTTTATTGGATATATCCTCTTTTGTGAAGTACCCAGTCAAGTCTTTATTTTCCTCAATGATTTGTAGGAATTCTATATATTCTGGGTGTAAACGTTGTCAGATATATATTCTACAAAAAACATATCCCCAGCTTGTGGCTTGCCTTTTTAAACACTTATGTCATCTTTTGACAGACGTTTTTAATTTTAATGAAGTCCAACTGTGTACATCTTTTATATCACTAATTAGACTGGAAATTGTTGAAAACAGAGTCTGTGTCTTGTTCTCCATTATATCTCTTGAAGTTATGACTACAGTCTTATTTATGGTAAGAATTTGACATTTATTGAATTGAACTGCAAAAAAATGTGATGTATATGGTAAGTTATTTAAAAGGGAAGAATAAATATGGAATAACCCAGCCAAACGAAGCAATAGGTAGGAATTAGGAATAAGATGAACCATGACAGAGGAATGGCACTTCAGGCAAGAAAAATAGCTCTGTTATAATTACAATGGTGAACAAAGGGGAGGAATTCATTGGCCCTTTTTTCCTCTGAGGCACTATTTATTAAGCTCCTTCTGTGTGCCAATATGTTATATAAATTATTTCATTGATCCCAGTAGCAATCCTACAAGTAGGGACTATCTTCCTCATTTTGAAGATGAAGAAACTAAGGTTAAGACAGGCTAAATAATTGCCCTTCTCAATGATCTTGGGGTAACTGCAGAGTTATTGGCTGAAGCTAGTAATCTACTCTCTTGCATGCATGCACACTTCTGCCCCCACCAATTAAATTATAATTCTTAATAAGTCATTGTGTTTATTCCCAAACCTGTTTATGACTGTTGTACTTATTGCAATTAGTTAATTTAATTAAAGAGATAAAAAATACATGTAAACTGTAAAAAATTTAATGTAAAAAATGCATGTAATCAAGTTGAATGCTTTTGAAAAATTTCAGGAAAGGCAAATCACTGAAAAGTAATTGTTATGTGGGGGACTTTCTGGGAAGTTGGCAGAGTAGGAGGATCTAAAGCTCCCCTTGTCCAATGGACACACCTAGATAACACCCACAACAGTGTAAATAACCCAGAAAAGGACCTGAAGACTGGCAGAACAGTCTGTCCACAACTAAATGTAGACAGCAGGCCACAGCAAAAGGATTGGAAGGGCAGAGACATGGTCAGGAATCAAACTGTCAGGAACTGCAAGACTGTCGGTGAGAGTGAGGGACACTGAAAGCACAAGGAAGGGAAAGGAGCAGACCCTACACCAGGCACACCAGACAGAGGAGACTCACACTTAGAAGACAAATTCCCATAACATTTGGCTTTGAAAACCAGAGGGGCTTAACTTCATAAGCTCTTATAATCAGTAGGGCTCAACACTGGGAGATCTAGAGGGCAATAAGAAACTGAGTCCCCACCCTTAAAGAGACAGTATAACAAATAACCCCGCTGAAGTATAGCACAGAAGCGGCAGTTTTAAAAATGCCCAGGGTATATGGGAAGGAAATCTATTTACTAATTTCAGAACATGTACTGGAGAGGCAAAGATCTGTAGACTTCTCCAATAACAAAAGACCTGGTGGGCACAATTTCCCTCCCCAGCCTAGATACACAGACACAAGAACCAGTGCAGCACCAACATTCTCTACCTAGCTTGCTAATGACACACCCAACTCCCATGTTCTCTTGCAGACCCACTCCCTCCAACAAATCTTTGACAGGAGTCCATCAAAGTGCCACCACAAGCGTGGCAGTATGGAAGCAGCTCCGACAGGGGGCAGCACTACTCCAAAGTGACTTCTGCCCTGGGAAGATGGGAAAATAACCACATATACAAGTTCAACTGCAGCCCCTGCAGTGTTGGGGGGCAGACATCTGATCTGACCACAGGGCCTGCCCACTAAAACCTCTCAAGGAAAAATATGAGGGGCAAGATGCAGTTCCATGCTACTGTATCTCTGCCAAACACGTGGTCCAACCCAGCTTGAGCCCAGGGAGACTCCAGACTGGTCCATTAACAACACAGGGATACAAACCTTCCTACAACAGGCAAACAGAGGCATTGCAGATGACTGGACTGAAAGCAAACATGGCTCAACCACAATGGTAGGGTGCATGCAACACATATAGGAGATACCCCTGAAGCACCAGGTTCTGGTGAACAGTGGGCATTGCACTGCAGGGCACTACAAGACCTCTTTTTCATAAGGCCACTACTTTCAGGAGCAGGACATATAGCTGACTTTGCTAACACATAGAAACAGACAGAGAGAATTAAACAAAATGAGGAGACAGAGGAATATGACTCAAATGAAAGAACAGGGCAAAAATCACAGCAAGAGAGCTAAACCAAATGGAGATAAGTAGGATGCCTTGTAGAGAATTGAAAGAAATGGTCATAAAGATACTCACTGGACTTGAAGAAAGACTGGAGGACCTCAGTGACATCCTTACTGAAGAGATAGAAAACATAAAAAAGAACCAATCAGAGGTGAAGAACTCAATAACTGAAATTTAAAATATACTGGATGGATGGGGCATCTGAGTGGCTCAGTCAGTTGAGCATCAGACTCTTGGTTTCTGCTCAGGTCACGATCTCATGGTTTCATGAGTTGGAGCCCTGTGTTGGGCTCTGTGCTCACAGTGTGGAGCCTGCTTAGGATTCTCTCTCTCTCCCTCTCTCTTTACCCCTCCCCCCACTCATACTGTCTCTCTCAAAATAAATAAACTTTAAAAAATATATACTGGATGGAATAAATAGTAGACTAGAGGAAGCAGAAGAATGGATCAGTGATCTGGAGGACAGAGTAATGGAAAGTAATCAAGCAAAATAGGAGAAAGAAAAAAAGAAAAATAGATTCAGGGAACTTAATGATACCATTAAGGATAATAACATTCATATTATAGGGATCCCAGAGGGAGAGAAAAGGCAGTGAAGAAGGCAGAAAATTTATTTGAAGGATTAATACCTCAAAATTCCCCAAATTTCAGGAAGGAATCAGAAACCCTGATCCAGGAGGCACAGAGAATCCCCAACAAAATCAACCAAAGGAAGTCCACACCAAGGCACATGGTAATTTAAATGGCAAAAAAATAGTGATAAATAGAGAATTTTAAGAACAACAAGAAAAAAGAAAACAGTTACACACAAGGGAAATCCCATAAAGCTATCAGCTAATTTTTCAGCAGAAACTTTGCAGGCCACAAGGGAATGGCATAATATATTCAAAGTGCTGAAAGGAAAAGACCTGCAACTAAGAATACTTTATCCAGCAAGGCTATCATATAGAATAGAAGGAGAGATAAAGAATTTCCCAGACAAACAAAAGTTGAAAGAATTCATTACTACTAAACCAGCCTCACAAGAAATGTTAAAGGGAGATCTGAGTGGAAAGGAAAAACCATAAGCAGGAGTAAGAAAAATAAGCACAAGAGCAGTAAATTAAGCATGTCTATAAAAATCAGTCAAGAGATTCACAAAGTGAAAGGATGTAAAATATGACACCGTATACCTAAAATGTGGGTAGGGGGAGGGTCAGGAGTAAAGAATGGGCTCAGACTTAAGTGACCATCAATTTCATACAGACTTCTGTATGTATAAGATGTTATATATAAACCTAATGGTAGCCTCAAATCAAAACCTGGTAATAAATATGCAGGAAATAAAGAGAAAGGAATCCAAGTACATCACTAAAGAAATCTAGCAATTTCTAGAGAAGACAGCAAGAGAGAAATTAACAAAATGGCAATAAGTACATACCTATCAATTATTACTTTAATGCAAATATACTAAATGCTCCATTTGAAAACCGTAGGGTGACAGAATGGATAAAAAAACAAGACTCATCTATATGCTGCCTACAAGAGACTTGTTTCAGACCTAAAGACACATGCAAATTGAAAGTGAAGGGATGAAAAAGAGTGTATTATGCAAATGGAAGTGAAAAGAAAGCTGGGATAGCAATACTTATATTGGACAAAAGACACTTTAAAACAAAGACTGTAATAAGAGACAAAAAGGCAATATATAATCATAAAGGGAACAATCCAACAAGAAAATAAAGCAATTATAAATATTTATGCATCTAAATGGGAGTCCCCACATACATAAAGCAGCTAATAACAAACATAAAGAAAGTAATTGATAATAATGCAATAATAGTAGAGGACTTTAACACCCCACCTACAATCAATCAGTTGATTTTCAAACAGAAAATCAACACAGAAACAGTGGCTTTGATTGACACGCTGGACCAGATGGATGCAATAGATGTATTTTGGACATCCTATCCTAAAACAGCAGAATGTGTATTCTTTTCAAATGCATGAGAAAAATTCTCCAGAATAGATCACCTATTAGGCCACAAAACAAGTCTCAATACATTCAAAAAGATCTAAGTCATACCATACATCTTTTCTAACCACAATGCTATAAAACTAGAAATCAACCACAAGAAATAATCTGGAAAGAACACAAATACATAAAGGTTAAATAACATGTTACTAAATAATGAATGGGTCAACCAAGAAATCAAAGAGGAAATAAAAAAATACATGGAGACAAATGAAAATGAAAATACAACAGTCCAAAATCTTTGGGATGAGACAGAAGCTGTTCTAATAGGGAAGTTTATAGCAATACAGCTCTACCTCAAGCAAGAAAAAAATCTCAAATAAACAACCTAACCTTACACCTAAAGGAGCTAGAAAAAGAACAAACAAAACTCAAAACCAGCAGACGGAAGGAAATAATAATTAGAGCATGAATAAACAAAATGGAAACTAAAAAACCAATAGAACAGATAAATAAATCCAGGAGCTGGTTCTTAGAAAAGATCAACAAAATTAATAAACCTCTAGCCAGAGTCATCAAGAGAAAGAAACAGAAAGAGAGAGAGAGAGAGACAGAGAGAGAGACAGAGAGAGAGGAAAGGACCCAAATAAATAAAATCAGAAATGAAAGAGGAGAAATAACAACTGACACCACAGAAATGCAAAGGATTATAAAACAGTATCATGAAAAATTACATGCCAACAAATTGGACAACCTAGAAGAAATGGATACATTCCCCCAAAACTGAATCAGGACAAAATACATAACTTGAATAGACTGATTACCAGCAATGAAAGTGAACCAGTAATCAAAAAACTCCCAACAAAGAGAAGTCTAGGACCAGATGACTTCACAGGTGAATTGTACCAAACATTTAAAGAAGAGTTAATACCTATTGTTTTCAAACAATTCCAAAAAATAGAAGAGGAAGGAAAGCTTCCAAATTCATTCTATGAGCACAGCATTACCCTGATACCAAAACCACCACATAAAGACACCACAAAAAAAGGGTTCAGGGGAACCACAGGCCAATATCTCTAGTGAACATAGATGTAAAAATCCACAACAAAATATTAGTAAATTGTATTTAATGATACATTAAAAAAATCATTCACCATGATCAAGTAGGACTTATTATTGGGATGCAAGGGTGGCTCAATATTAACAAATCAATCAATGTGATATATCCTATCAATAAGAGAAAGCATAAAAAGCATATGATCATTTCAATAGATACAGAAAAAGCACTTGACAATGTACAACATTATTCATGATAAAAAAACCCAGTAAAGTTGTTTTAAAGGAAACATACTTCAACATAATAAATACCATATATTAAAAACCCACAGTAAACATTATACTCAATGGGGAAAAAATGAGAGTTTTCCCCCTAAGATCAGAAAAAAAATTCCTGATAAGAGATGTCCACTCTCTCCACTTTTATTCAGCATAGTTCTGGAAGTCCTTGCCACAGCAATTGGACAAAAATAAAAGGCATTCATATTGGTAAGGAAAAAGTAAAACTTTCACTATTTGCAGATGACAGATACATAGAAAACCTTAGAGACTCCACCAAAAATCTACTAGAACTGATAAATGAATTCAGTAAGGTTGCAGTATGCAAAATCAGTATACTGAAGTCCAATGCATTTCTATACATTAATAACAAAATACCAGAAAGAGAAATTAAGAAAACAATACCATTTAAATTGCACCAAAAATAATAACATATCTAGGAATAAACTTAACCAAGGTGAAAGACCTGTACTCTGAAACCTATAAAAGATTAAAACAATTGAAGAAAGAATTGAAGATGATATATACAAATGGAAAGACATTTCATGCTCATGGACTGAGAGAACAAATATTGTTAAAATACTTATGCTACTCAAAGCAATCTACAAATTTAATGTAAACCCTATCAAAATACCAACAGCATTTTTCCTGAACTAGAGAAAATAGCAGTAAAATTTGTAAGGAACCCCAAAAAACCCCAAAAGCAATCTTGAAAAAGAAGAACATAACTGGAGGTATCACAATCCCAGATTTCATATATACTACAAAACTGTAGTATTCAAAACAGTATGGTACTGACACAAAAATAGACACATCAATCAATAGAACAGAATAGAGAAACCAGAAAGAAACCCATGTTTAAATGGTTAATTAATCTATGACAAAGGAGGCAAGAAAATGCAATGGGGAAAAGACACTCTCTTCAACAAATGGTGTTGGGAAAACTGGTCAGCTACATGCAAAAGAATAAAACTGGACCACTTTCTTACACGATACACAAAAATAAGCTCAAGATGGATTAAGGACCTAAATGTGACACCTGAAACCATACAAATCCTAGAAAAAAACATATCAGTAATCTCTCTGACATCTGTTGCCCAACACTTTTCCAGTTATGTCTCCTCAGGATACAAAAGCAAAAATAAACTATTTAGACTACATCAGAATAAAAGCCTTCTGCACAGCATACTAACTATCAACAAAACTAAAAGACAACTTACTGAATAGGAGAAGACATTTTCAAGTGATATATCTGATAAAAGGGTTTGTATGCAAAATATATAAAAAACTTATTCAACTTAACACCAAAACCCACAAATAATCCAATTGAAAATGGGCAGAAATGCACAGACATTTCTCCAAAGAAGACATACAAATGGCCAACAGATGCATGAAAAGATGCTCAATATCACTAACCATCAGGGAAATGCAAATAAAAACCACAATGAGGTATCACTTCACACCTGTCAGAATGGCTAAAATCAAAACACAAGAAACAACAAGCGTTTGTGAGGATGCTGAGAACAAGGAACCCTTGCGCACTGTTGGTTGGAATGCAAACTGGTGCATCCACTGTGGAAAACAGATGGAGGTTCCTTGAAAAAACTAGAACTACCCTATGATCCAGTAATTGCACTGGATTCTATTTACCAAAGAATACAAAAAACACTAGTTCAAAAAGATATCTGTATCCCTATATTAATTGCAACATTATTTATAATAACCAAATTGTAGAAGCAGCCCAATTGTCCATCCATCAATAGATGAATGGATAAAGAAGATGTAGTATATATGTACAATGGAATGTTATTCAGCCTTAAAAAAGAATGAAATTTGCCAAATTTGCAACAAAAATGGACAGATCAAGGGGTATAATGCTAAGTGAAATAAGTCAATCAGAGAAAAACAAATACCATATGATTTCATTCATATGTGAAATCTAAGAAACAAAACAAACAAAGGGTAAAAAAGAGACAGAACAGAAAAACAGACTCTTAACTACAAGAGAACAAACCTATGTTACCAGAGGGGAGTAGGTGGGGCAATGACTGGAGGAGGTGAAGATTAAAGTACACCTATCGGGGAGTGCCTGGGTAGCTCAGTTGGTTAAGCGCTTCAGCTCATGTCATGGTCTCCTGGTGTGTGAGTTCCAGCCCCCCCATCCAGCTCTGTGCCAACAGCTATGATCCTGGAGGCTGCTTCAGATTCTGTGCCTCCCTCTCTCTCTGCTCTTCCCCTGCTTGTGCTCTGTCTCTCAAAAATAAATAAACATTAAAAAAAAAAAGGTACACTTATCAGCACCTGGGTGCCTCAGTTGGTTAAGTGACCGACTCTTGATTTCAGCTCAGGTTGTGATCTCATTATAGGATCAGTCCTGCATTGGGTTCCACCCTGAGCATGGAGCCTGCTTAGGATTCTTTCTCTCCCTCTCTCTCAGCCCCTCCCCCACTGGTGCTCTCTCTCCAAATAAATAAATAAACTTGAAAAAAGAATACATTTATCATGATGAGCACTGAGAAATAGAATTGTTACATCACTATATTGTACACCTGAAATTAATGTAACACTATATGTTAATTATACTGAAATTTTAAAAATTAAAAAGAAAGAAAAGGAAAAAAAGGAAAGCAATTGCTATGTGAATTGGATGACTGTAAAAGATTGGGGAACAATCTTAAAAATCTGGAAGGATTCGGCATTTAAGATGCTTCCCAAGTATGCCGACGTTCTTGCTGCTCTTTAAAGAAAATAAATGTAGAAACGACAAACCTTTAGTTATGGGTGTTGCTTATGAAAGGTAAACAAACAAAACAAAAACATCCAAAACTCCATGCAGCAGACCTATACTAAAAGAAAAGCTATTGGTAAGCATCAAAAGACTGGCAGATGAATATGAGTTTCTATGTTTTAATTAAACAAAATGTTTTAAGAGATATATGCAACATTTTTTTTGGTGATTCTCCACTTCAGTCAACTCTCTTTGATGAGCTGATTCAAAACGAGGCCTAAAGCCCCTGTTCACTTAAATCAACAGCAATACAATTAGAGCTCCTTGCTCAGCAAGTGACTGGCACATAGTAAGAGCTCAAAACGTTAGCAAGTATTATTATCATCTGCATTTGATGAGGTTAGGACTAGTAACTGCTGGGACATGACTTTGACAAAATAAGTGTTAAATGATGATTATTAACTGCTCCAAATTAATTCAAACCAGATGCAGATCTCAGATTCTTCCCAAAATATAATAACGCTAATTGGGTCATTGGCTTTTCCCTCATCCAGTATTAAATTTTAGGAAAATTTTTATTGGACAGAAGAAGGTTTTGCTTTTTTTTTTTCCTTTAAGAAATCTCATAAAATGTAGTGTGGACTAGTTTATCAGACTGTGGCAGAGTTAATAGGGAAGGGAAAAACCTACTGAGATGAGTGACTTCAGTCAGAAGTTATAGCCCAGGCAAGTTTTTTAAGAATGCTGTTATAAGGACAATGTGTCTCATTACTGCCTCTCTCTACAGTGCACTTTTAGTTATTAATATCACTTGTTCCTTCCATCTTTACCCAGACAAATATAACATTTCAACATTAAAGAGGCTAGAGAGGCAGTGACTGAATAGAAAAAGAACGAATGATTTAAAGAAATGAATTAAGCTTGGGTACCCACAAGCTACCACTTATTCCCTCACTTTCCGTGGAGGCAGGGATTCTGGAGACTTTGTCATATACGAACACTACCCGATTCCATTGAGTCCACCTCTAAGGGCTACAGCAGAGACGAGCAGCAAAAGGAAAGGTGTATGTGAGGGGTGTGTCCTTGGATCACCTGTCCCCACTCATTTCTCTCCCTTATTTTATGCAACTGTTCTCTCTATATTCTCTCACAGAGCTGCAGCTAGAGTTTACCCTTTAGTATATGACAACATTATCAATGTATTCTCTCCCTGGGGCATACAATGGGATAGTCTAGCCTTTGTATGTGTGTCTGGCATTGAAGAAAGTGGTAAGAACTTTGTATACATGTGAAATTGATGGACCCTTGAGACTCCATGTTGCTTTTTAAAGCAGAAAACTATCCTAGCCGGTGTTTACCAGAAGATTAGATCTCTAGATCAAACACTTAAATTTTGCAGACGTTCACACACAAACTTCTAAACAGATACATACATAGCAATATTATGGATGAGGGTCTGCTAGTAATCCTGCCACATGTAGGCTCTGATTGCTTTCTTCTCTGAGCACTATCTCATGACTCCACGCCACATCCCCAACTTCGAGTGCGTGAATTTGAGGGTCTCTGACCCAGCCAGGCTGTGAGTTTTTTGAAGACAGGACAATGTTGTGCATTGGTTTATATTCTCCATTGCACCTAGCACAAAACTTAACAAGAGATTGATAGATGTTAAGAGGAGGACATATCAGATGCACAGAGAGGACTATCATACACTGAATCCAAACAGCATCAAAGCTCTTTTTGGCTCAGGTTGCCAGCTCTGTCATCTTCCGGGATTTTGACTGGCCCATTGTAGAGTTCTCTCTGCTCATCAGAAGTTGTCTGTATGTTTGTTCATTCAAATTACCATGATGTGAAGTGAGGGGAATTCTATAAATTTCTATCGCAGGCAGGGTCAACTCCTACACCCTTCTTCAAAATCCAATTCACTCCATCAAGTTTTATTATCACCTAGGCCAGCTGCTAGTGTTACTAACTGGAAGACCCAGGTCTGATGTGAAGAGTTAAATAGCTCAAATATGCCTCACAGGCCTCTTTAACTGAAGGTCCATGAACTGGGTGACAGTGAGAAAGCTGGCATTAGAGAGCTTAACAAAGTGTCTAGGGTCTCAAAAACATAATGCCCCATAATATACTAACGCTCATTGTAACCAGAATGAGAGGATTGACACTGCCTTTTAAGCTGGAGAAGCTCAAGCAAAACTGTTCAGCCTCCCCCTGATTCCTGAAAATTATAGCTAGTATTTATTGGACATTTAAATGTATGTGCGGGTGCTTGACATGTGTATCTCACCGAAACTTTCTAAACTTTATGTGCTAAGTATTACTTTTAGTCTCATTGCCAAAGAGGAAATAGATATGAAGATCAATTAAGAACATACCCAGGATTGGGGCATCTGGTGGCTCAGTTGGTTAAGCTTTTGACTTCAGCTCAGGTCATGATCTCGTGGTCTGTGGATTCGAGCCCCACATCAGGCTCTGTGCTAACAGAACCTGGAGCCTGCTTCAGATTCTGTGTCTCCCTCTCTCTCTGTCCCTCCCCCTCTTGTACTCTGTCTCTCTCTTTCTCAAAAATAAATAAACATTAAAAAAAATTTTAATAATAAAAAAAAAGAACATACCCAGGATCACATGGTTGGTTAGTAATAGAGCAACTGTAATGGAGCAAACTCAGGCAGTCTGAATCTATGGCCAGTTGTCCAGATAATTAGCTTTTTGCCTCCTTGATGGCAACCTCCAGTGAACATAAAGTACTCTCTCATTTTTCTCTCTCCTGTCACCCTCACTATCAATATTCTCTGTAAGGGGCAATTTCAAATGGCTCTAGGCCTTCTACTTTTAGCTGAACTTCTGAGCCTCTCAGAATTTCTTGCCATATCCTGAGGGTGGGATGGGAGCTTTTCAAGGACATTGGCCCATTTACAGGACGCTGTTCCTGTGCTTGGTTACCATCATTAAGGATATAAAAGGGGCCTCTGACAATGGACTCTTGCCTTCAAGTGATATACAGCCTTGCAAACACAGGTTTCTTTAAATAACCAGAGGACAGGCCAATATATAATCACATGACAACATGATACAGTTGTCTAGGAGAATGGGACAGTGAATGCAAATAGGGAAATATAAAAAGATTGCCAGGCAGTATTAAGAACCCATTCAAGGTTAGTGTTCATGTATTCAAATGAGACTTGTTGGCCTGGTGACATTTTCTAGTCATGCTCAGCTATGTGAGCGCAGTTGTACCACAGGCAGAGAGTGCTGGACCTGGACTGGGGTTTTGCTAAGCAAGCATCATAAGTACAGTTGAAATATATTCAAGAGAGTGATTATAGTGGTTGACCATGAAGGTCACTTGCACCAGGTAGAAAGGGAAGACATGTGGGATGTGGGACAGTGGAAAGGTGCCAGTGAATTGTAGATTCCAGCCAGTATGAGGACTGTTGGAATCAGGATATGAGAAGAGGCTACATGAGAGCTGTGGAAAATCAGAAAAGGTACTATTCATACGGGCTAGAATAGTTGGAGGAGTTTTCCTTGAAGGTGATAGGACTTAGTTGGAGAATAAAGAACAGATAAGAACTTAGGTTGATTAGTCAAAGGATAGAAAATAGAACATTGAGGAATATATGAGCAAGGACATGAAGCCTGCACTGAAGATCATAAATTTAGAAAATAGTAAGGAAACTAGCCCTGCTAGGGTATAAAGATCAGATAGGGGAGTGGTAAGGCATAAAGTTTGATCACAAAACTCAGGTACCGGGAGTAGAAGGACTATTTCCATCTCCCAAATACTCCAAAACAAATCTGTATACTTTATATATTCCTTTGTTTGCTGGTGATTGTGAATAAAGTCTCTGAAATTTAAGTAGAAAATATTGCCCCTGTCTCAAAACCTCATCACATTTTATCAGTAACTTTCCCCTTTGTTTCCAACACATTTTGTTGGCCACATACGGTGAATTTATGTGTTTGTCTTCCGGTGTTCTGTGTTGAATACTTAATTTAGTGCAGCTACAGTTGACTAAAACAGAGATTCAAGCTACACTTCAAAGCTTCTAAAAACTTAACTAAAAATGTCCAACTGAATAGATTTAAATGTGACCTAAAGATGTCATTGCCATTCCTAATTAAAACCAACCAAACACAAAATATTAAACTTTATATAATCAAGCCAATTCTCCATGTTCCACATCACTTATTTATTCATTCAACATTGGAACACCACCAATAAGCCAAGAATCTGGTAGATAATGGGAGTGCAGAAGGAAAAGAAACAGCCTTTCCCAGGCCAGATGTGTAAGACGAAGAAGTGAAAAGTTACTACTGAGAATATAAGTGACATAATGGAAGTGAACACAGGATGCAATAGGAAAGGCTTCTCACCTGGAAGCAGATGAAAAGCCAGGGAAGATGTCAGAAAGGCGTTGGCATTTCAGCTAAGTTTTGAAATTCTAGCAGCAGTCATTTCACCAGCGACAAAGTGGCCGAAGGAGTTCCTAGGGGAGGAAGCAGCAAGTGGAAAGGCTCAAATGAGAGGAAGGCTGTCTTCCTTCCTCTTCAGAGAAGGAAGACAGCTCCCAAGTAATTTAGTATCTTGGAGTAACAAGCAGTGGATAGTGGGGGAGCTGAGGCAGGAGGAACAAGTGGGACCAGACAAAAAGGACTGTATGTGTTTTACAATGGATGCAATTTGGAATCACCGATAAAAGTAATGCAAAGGAGGGACGGTACAGAATACAGACTAGAAAGCTCATTCCAGACTGTGGCAAGGAAAGCAGCTAAGAGACTTTTGCAGTAACTGGGGGGAGAAATGACAGAGCCTTGAACAAATGGAGCCATAGACGAGCAAACCAACACCACAACTCTTTCGGAAGTGGACTCTGTTAGGTGTGGTGACTGATTACGTAGGAACTAATGGAGCAAAGGAACCAAGAGATGTTTTCCATCTTCCAAAGATCTCACTGGGGTGCAAAATCAATTCATTCCTTAGATCACTCTAGAAGTGTGAAAGTTCAGTAAAAAGTTGAGTCGTGAACCTTCTCTTTTATCCAGGGGTTTTCCTTGGGTTCGGGCTTTGGATTTGTAGTCTCCAGGAGAAAATTTGGACCCACTGTCTTAAAAAAAAAAAAAAAAAAATCTAAATTTACCCACTAAAGTTATTCTTTTTGTGATAATTAATAATAAATTGCTAGTGACCTTACACAGCCATATATGAAGCTTTATTTGTTTTCTCTTTAGCAAACCTCTAAAATACCATGTGGCTAGAACTTTCTCCACCTATATTCCCTCTCAGTACGATCTTCCTTACCAGATTAGCATGAGCCAGAGTAGCAGCTTTGCTATCTGAAAACTTCAGAAGGATGAGGAAATAAGAATAAACAGCTCTCCAACATGTGTTTCATATGATGAGATCACATTTGTCCTCAAAGCAAGAAATATTCTTTGCAATTTTAATGGTTTTTTTTTTAAATCCATACGTGCCCAGACTCTAAATGACAAAAGCCATTCATTTTAACTACTTCAAGTGAAATAGAGTCATTGTCTGAAGAAAAGATTCTAGGATTACAGCTGTTAAGTCTTTTCCACTGGGAACTGAATGGCAGTTGAGTAGTTACTGTGGGGTTCAGCCACAGGGCTGGGTCACACTGCCAGCACCACCTCAAGCCAGGGCGGGGCTGACACACAGGGTGGGGTGGAGGCAGAAATTGCAGGAGACAAAGGAAAAGAGAAATCTGTCATCTTAAAGAACAAAATAAAGAAAACTAAAATTCCTCCTTTTAGGTTTGAAGAGACAACGTCAGATGTACAGCTGTACGAAAAGCTGCTTCACGTCACATTTCTCTTGTCACAGTTGCCATTTGGGTCACGCTGACTCAGCTTCTCTTTGTCCGCTTTTCTTTGCTAACCCCAAGGCAAGATGCTGCAGTGCATAATGGGGGTGGGGGGTGGGTGACCTCCCTCTCAATGCCAGGCAGATGACTACATAAACATAGAAAACCAAATCCCTGTCGTTGGACTCCAGCACCCATTTTGTTCATTTGTGGCTTCTGATTTCCTTTTGGAACTTCTTTCTTGAGATGCCCAGATGTGGCCTTCAAAGTCTCGTTCTCGTGGGAGTTTGCTTTTTGAAAAGTTATGTAAGCCATACGTACAAGAGTCTAATAACAGTATTTGTTTCTGGCCGTTGTTCATCTAGAGGATGAATAGAAACATAGTAGAGAAGAGGATGAAGAGTTCACCTAGCTGGATCTCTTGAGGAATTGAAGCTGCTTTAACATGTATGCTCATAATTCCTTGCCTGATATTTGGGCAGAGTGATTTGAAAGTTTTAGTATTGTTGTCACCATTTTCACACATGGAAAGGAAACAGACGGTTAAGACTGGCATATAATTTTAAAATATATTAGGGTCCACAGAGATTTTTTTTTAAATCATTATTAACACTTTGATTTTCCCATGGAGTTTCCATGTTTTCATTTTTGTCTCATCCCACTATATTAGGCTAAGAATTATGGTACTTAAGCCCTCCTGAGCTGTTAGGAGAATATAAAAGTCATCTAAGGCCCAGCTGTATCAGTTAGAACTTTTTTGGTTGTGAGTGACAGAAACCCATGTCAAATAGGCTTAAGTGGAAGAATTTATTGGCTCATATAACTGACTAGCCCAGCAGTATTCTAGCTTCCAGTATTGCTGTATCCACATGGCTAACAATGATAAGTGAAATTTTTCTCTCTTTCCAAGTCATAGGTCTGCTTTTCTTTTAGGCTGGCTTTCTTTATGGATAAGCAAGATGATTATCAGCAGCCCCAGGCTTGGCAACGCCAGTAGAAAGAGATTCTATTTCTATATAATCCTTTTAGCTCTCATTGGCCGGACTTATGTCATGTGCCCATCCTTGAACCAACCACAGAGGTCAAATGCTTGCAATATGGTTAAGCCCACTCTCACTGGACCCTCACTCAGATCACAAAGACAATTTGAGAAGCATAGTTTTCCAAAGAAAAAGTGGGTTACTAATATCAAAATGGGAATGGGTACCATAATAGGCATTGTTGGCAACCTATCCAAAATTCACTTTCCCCTCCTTTTCTGCTAACTAAGCCCTGATTATGTTTACTCCTCTACAGGTGGCTATGGACTCAGTTAAGGTGTAAAGGGTTGAGAAGGCTGGCCAGGCACAAAGTGTCAGAGTCCAAGCAGGATGAGGAAGGCATCCAGTTCATAGGACCACACTGACAGCATATTACAGCCTAAGTGTAGTGAGGCAGGCATCCATGCAAGAAAAGGGGTGGTGATGGCTTCTAGGAGATGGGTTACATATAGGAGAATTGATCAAAGGAGTAATACATTAAAAATAATTGTGGCTAGGTTTCTCACTGTTGGAAAAGAATTATAGGTATAGAAAAGGAGAAAACTAGTCAACCTCTTAGTGCTGGATTGGAATTGGAGGTATTGTCATGAGTTTATGGATTTTAGCTTATATAGATGTATACAGAAATAAATATAGATGTAAATACAGGTGTGTGTGCATGTATATGTATATGTATATGTATATGTATATGTATATGTATATACACATGTATTACCTAATTCTGTTCATGAAGAGGGCCAAGGAACAGAAATACTTCATGGCAATGAGCAAACCTAACATACTGATGTTGTCTTCTAAATACCATCGCTAAAAGGAACCAAGGTTCCTTATCAATGGCTGATTCCAGGTCCGGACAAGAAAACTATACAATGATCCTGGGATACCTTGCAGTGACAAAAAGTAAGGAAGTGCTCAAAAAAGGATGAATATATCTTGAAAGGATACAGGAAACAATGTTAAGTGGTTCCAAATGGCCAATCAGGAGCAATTTGAGCAACAAAATAAATAATCTTAGCAGGGGATTATAACTCTTTGAATAAAAATAGGAATTCAACTCCATACTAACATAATTAAACAAATGAGGAAGAAGAGAAAGTCCTCCCTCACAGTAGAATTCCAACTAATAAATATGGAAGAAATGGTGAAAAAAGGAAATTGCCATTTGGCAAACATCACAGTAATAATTATTTCAGGCAAGAATCATCAACAGATGCTAAAATTAGAGTAAAAAAGTATAATAAACTATCTACAGAACAATCTTCCTTGACTTGTGATAGGGTTACATCCCAATAAACCTGTTATAAGTCGAAAGTATCATAAGCTAACAATGCACTTATACACCTAACCTACCATGCATCATAGCTTAGCCTAACCTACCTTAAACGTTCTCAGGCACTTACAGTAGCCTAAGGCTGGGCAAAATCATCTAACACAAATCCTATTTTATAATAAGGTATTGAATATCTCATGTAATTTATTGAACACTGTACTCAAAGTAAAACAAACAAACAAACAAACAAACCAGGATGGTGGTACGGGTACAGAATGGTTTAAGAACATCAGTTGTTTACCCCCATGACATATGGCTGACTGGTAGCTGTGGCTCACTGCATCTGCCCAGCATCCTGAGAGTATTGAACACAAATGACTTTCCTAGGAAAAGATCAAAAGTCAAACTTTGAAGTAAAGCTTTTGCTGAATGCATATTGTTTTGACACCTTTATAAAGTAAGAAAATTGTAAGTCAAACCATCATTAAGTTGGGGACCATCTGTAGTCTCAAAGTATCTCCCCACAAATTATTTAGTAACCTTACAGTGGGGAAGTCCGATAGACACCACTGACTCAAGTGATTAAAGTCAATATTACCAAGGTGGGAGGTGGAGAGTAGGTGAAACAGGTGAAGGTGGTTAAGAGATACAAACTTCTAGTCGTAAGGTAAATAAGACCTGGAGATGTAATATATAGCATGGTGACTAAGTTAATAATACCATATTGTATATCTGAAAGTTGCTAAGAAAGTAGATCTTAATACAGGAGTACTGATGCATAGGGGCACTTGTACCCCAATGTTTATAGCAGCACTCTCAACAATAGCCAAATTATGGAAAGAGCCTAAATGTCCATCAACTGATGAATGGATAAAGAAATTGTGGTTTATATACACAATGGAGTACTACGTGGCAATGAGAAAGAATGAAATATGGCCCTTTGTAGCCATGTGAATGGAACTGGAGAGTATGATGCTAAGTTAAATAAGCCATACAGAGAAAGACAGATACCATATGTTTTCACTCTTATGGGGATCCTGAGAAACTTAACAGAAACTCATGGGGGAGGGGAAGGAAAAAAAAAAAGAGGTTAGAGTGGAAGAGAGCCAAAGCATAAGAGACTGTTAAAAACTGAGAACAAACTGAGGGTTGATGGGGGGTGGGAGGGAGGGGTGGGTGGGTGATGGGTATTGAGGAGGGCACCTTTTGGGATGAGCACTGGGTGTTGTATGGAAACCAATTTGACAATAAATTTCATATATTGAAAAAAAAAAAAGAAAAGAAAAGAAAGTAGATCTTAAAAGTTCTCATCCCAAGAAAAGTATTGTAACTATGTGCGGATATAGATGTTAACTAGATTTATTGTGGTGATCATTTCACAATATATACATTTGTTGTATCATTATGTTATACACCTGAAACTAATATAATGTTGTGTGTCAATTACAGCTCAATTTTTAAAAGTTAAAATCACCAGTAGTAAGGCAAATTGATACTATGTGTCTTTGATATGATGCATGAAGAAGGACATCATGTCACTTCTTTAGTACTTTGGCTCAAAATATATAACCTAAGTCTAATCATGGGGAAGTATCACACAAACCGAAATTAAGAGATATTTGTAAAATAACTGGGCAGGACACTTCAGAAATGTCAAGATCTAAAAGGTTAAAAAATATGGAACCATTCCAGATCAAGGAGACTCCAGACTGGATCTTGGACCAGAAACATATCAGTAGTGGCATAGTTAGTGAAATTTGTTTAAGATCTACAGATTATCTTGGTTATATTAAATAAAATCTATTATTAAAATTAATTTTACTGGGGCACCTGGGTTGCTCAGTCGGTTAAGCATGCGACTTGGACTCAGGCCATAATCTCACCATTTGTGGGTTCGAGCCCCGTGTCAGGCTCTGTGCTGACAGCTCAGAACCTGGAGCCTGCTTCAGATTCTGTTTCCCTCTCTCTCCACCCCTCCCCCACTCACACTCTGTCTCTCTCTCAAAAAGAAACATTAAAAATTTTTTTTCATTAATTTTACTTATTTTTTTTACACGATTACTAGAAAATTTTAACTTACGCATGTGGCTCCCATTATATTTCTATTGACCAGCACTGATCTAGGTCTTTAATATTTTCTTGGTTCTCTGGGTCATTCATTCTGAGTAGACTCTTACTTAACCTACTGACTGCATTAGCCTGTAATCAGCACTTGGGAATACAATCAGGGGACTTTTACTTGGGGCTTGACAGTGAGGCAGTCTTCAGCATGGTCAGCAAGGTACAATGCCTCAGAGAAATGAATCTTATTTAGTGCCCTTTGGAGCTATATATCCTCTTTGTTGTGGCTTTTTTTGTTGCACTCATCTAGAAAAAAGATGACGTATCAGTGGGACTTCTATCCCACAAGTGAAGTTAGATAATCAGGGCTCTTGCTCGTTTGTCTGATCTGTTCATCTCACCCAGTACTATCATAGTGGAGCAAGGAGTCTTAGCCAACTATTAAAACATTGCTACATATGATTTTTATCTTTCATTTTGTTAATGTGATGAATCATGTTGATTGATTTGTGGATGTTGAACCATCCCTGCATCCCTGAAATAAATCCCACTTGACTGTGTTGTATGATCCTTTTAATGTATTGTTGGATTCAGTTTGCCAATATTTTGTTGAGGATTTTGACCTCTATGTTCTTCAAAGATATTAGCTGTAATTTTCTTTTTCTGTGGTGTTCTTGTCTGATTTTGGTGTCAGGGTAACACTGGCCTGATAAAATGCGTTTGGAAGCTTTCCTCCGCCTCGATTTTTTGGAAAAGAGTTTGAGAAGAACAGGTCTTAAATCTTTTTTGAATGTTTGGTAAAATTCACCAGTGAAACTGTCTGCTTCTGTACTTTGGTTTGTTGGGAGGGGTTTAGTTTACTTTCGTTTGTTTGGGTTTTTTGTTTTGTTTTGTTTTGGTTTGGTTTGGTTTTTGTTTTTTTTTTAAGATTTTATTTTTAAGTAATATCTACACTCAATGTGGGGCTCCAGCTCAAAACCCTGAGATTAAAAGTCGCATGCTGTACCCACTGAGCCAGCCAGGTGTCCCTATTGGGAAGTTTTTTGTTACTTTTTCAATCTCCTTACTAGTCATCAGTCTATATAAATTTTCTATTTCATCATAATTCAGTCTTAGATTATATCTACCTAGAAATTTATCCATTTCTCCTAGCTTTACCAGTTTGTTGGCATAGACTTTTTCATAGTAGTCTCATAGATCCTTTCTATTCCTGTGGTATCAGTTGTAACTTTTTTTCTTACATTTTTGAACTTATTTATTTGAGTCCTCTCTCTTTTTTTCTTGGTTAGTAGTCTAGGTGATTTTGTTTATTTATTCAAAGAAACAGCTCTTAGTTTCATTGATTTTTCTAGTGTTTTTTGGTCTCTATTTCACTTATTTTTACCCTGATCTTTATTATTTCCTTTCTTCTACTAATTTTGGGCTTGTTCTTTTACTGGTTCCTTTAGGTACAAAGTTAGATGGTTTATTTGAGATTTTTCTTGATTTTTGAGGTAGACCTGTATTGCTATGAACTTCTCTCTCAAACCCACTTGTGCTGTATTCCATAGATTATGCTATGTCATATTCCCGCTTTCATCTGTCTCTAAGCATTTTTAAAATTTCTCCTTTTAGGGATCCCTGTGTGGCTCAGTCGGTTAAACATCCCACTTGGCTCAGGTCATGATTTTGTGGTTTGTGAGTTCAAGTCCCACGTTGGGCTCTGTGCTGACAGCTCGGAGCCTGAAGCCTGCTTTGGATTCTGTGTCTCCCTCACTCTCTCTGCCCCTTCCCTGTTTGTGCTCTGTCTCTCTCTCTCAAAAATAAATAAACGTTAAAAAAATTTTAATTTCTCCTTTGATTTCTTCAATGACTCATTAGCTGTTCAGTAGCATGTTGTTTAATCTCTATGTTTTTGTGTTTTTTTCCTGTTTTCTTCTTGTAATTAATTTCTAGTTTCACACCATTGTGGTTGGGAAAGATGCTTGATGAGATTTCAATTTTTTTAATTCATTGAGACTTGCTTTGTGGCCCAATGTGTGATCTATTCTGGAGAATGTTCCATGTGCACTTGAGAAGAATGTACATTCTGCTGGTTTGGGATGGAATGTTCTGCATATTTCTATTAAGTCTCTGCTCTAATGTGTTAAGGCTGATGTTTCCTTATTGATTTTTTTTGTCTAGAAGATATACCCATTGATGAAAGTGGAGTATTAAAGTATCCTACCATTATTGTATCACTTTCAATTTCTCCCTTTAGATCTGTTAATATTTGCTTTATATATCTTGATGATCCTATGTTGGGTGCATACACATTTATAAATTTATATCTTCTTGCTGGATTGATCCCTTTAACATCATAGAACGCCCTTCTCTGTCTTTTATTGCTGTCTTTGTTTTAAAGTCGTTTTCATCAGATATGAGTATAGCTATACCAGATATATTTTCATTTCCTTTGCATGGGATATCTTTTTCTATCTCTTCACTTTTAGTCTGTATGTATCCCTACTTCTTTATTTTTTATTTTTTTTAATGTTTATTTTTGAGGGAGAGAAACGAGTGTGAGCAGGAGAGGGGCAGAGAGGGAGGAAGACACAGAATCTGAAGCAGGTTCCAGGCTCTGAGCTGTCAGCAGAAAGCCCAATGAGGGGCATGAACTCATGAACCATGAAATCATGACCTGAGTCGAAGTCAGATGCTTAACCGACTGAGCCACCCAGGTGTCCCTGTGTGTGTCCTTACTTCTGAAGTGAGCCTCTGTACACAGAATATAAATGGATCTTATATTTTTATCCATTTAGCCATTCTATGTCTTTTGATTTATAAATTTAGTCCATTTACATTTAAAGTAATTATTGATAAGTATATACTTACTGCCATTTTGTTTATTGTTTACTGGCTGTTTTTGCAGTTCCTCTCTGTTTCTTTCTTTCTCTTTTCCTCTCTTTATTTGTGGTTGTATGGCTTTCTCTAGTTTTATGGTTAGATTATTTTTTCATTTTCTTTTGTGTACTTAAGTTTTTTCCTTGCGGTTACCATGGGGTCACATAAACACCCTATGTAAATAGCAGTCTGTTTTAAGTTGATAGCAACTTAATTTAAATCATATTCCAAATATTTACCTTTATATCCTCCTTCATCCCCATATTTTATATATAAATGGTGATGGATGGTTAATAGACTTTTGGTGGTGATCACTTCATTGGGTATACAGGTGTGAATTATAAAGCCATACACTTGCAACTTATATAATAATAACTTATTTTTAAAATGTTGTTATAGCAGAGCATGAGTTGGAGCATGAGTTCCACCATGATAGTAGGATCAAGGGAATGGTTCATGCTGTTTTCCTGAGGAAGGGAAAGCCCTGCTGGTATACCTCAAAAAATGTGCCAGCACTCACTGGGTTAAAAGTCTTTTTTGTGCTTTTTATAAATATACTCTCCTTATATGTCTGAGAGCCAAATTGTTGCGATCTTCAGAAGAAATAAAAGCTTTGTAGACTTTATCATTTTGGCAGGTGAAGCACATCTGCTACAATCAACAAATTTTTAGTATGTTAGTCTTGCCACACAACTTTAGAAGCATGTCTTTCTTCTTTTAAAATTAATTTTTTAGGGTTCTAATGTTAGTTTACTGAACAAAGATGCTGGCAATGTCTATGATATGCTATAAAATTCTTATATGAAGTCGTAGTTTTGGAGGCAAAAAACACTGGTCTAGCTGCCAACCCTTCCAGGAAATCCCTTTATGCTACATTTATGTAACCTTTGTCTCCAAAAACTAAAGGAGCAATTAAAATAAAGAATTATATTCCTTGTATTGTTAGTTATGTCATACTTTACATACAAAGAGGTCAATTAATAGATATTTACTACAGGGGCACCTGGGTAACTCAGTTGGTTAAGCATCTGACTCTTGATTTCAGCTCAGGGCATGATCTTGTAGTTTGTGAGATTGAGCCCTGCATCAAGCTCTGCACTGACAGCATGGACCTTGCTTGGGATTCTCTCCCTCTCTCTCTGCCCCTCCCCTGCTCATGCTCTCTCTCTTTCTGTCTCTGTCTCTCTCTCAAAATAAATAAACAAAAAAATAGCTATCTACTAAAATGACTTTTGTAAAATATGGTACAAAGAAGAAAACATATTTCAGAAGAATCCCAAAGCCGTATCATTCATCACAGATCTTAGTTTGCCTGAGCCTTTTTGTGTTCACAGCAATAGTGATTCCAGGGCATTAGAAATCATAAACCAAGGTGCAACTCTTTCTTGAGTTTCTCGATTGTTATAGGAAAGAGGGAATCTGCCTAGGAAAGGTGCTGATTAATCCACCCAAGCATAAAGAATGACCAATCATATAAATTACAAAGGAAAATGAGAGTCAAGGTTTAGAAAAAAATTGACAATTCTTTCGATGTTTATATCGTTAGCCCTAGAGATTCTATTTTCATTATTAAAAAGTGTTCATGAATGTTCATTGAGTTTATGGTCTTATTCAAATTTGCTTCAACAACTTATGGGCCTTTGAATCATGTTTGTCTATTGCAAGTGTTTCATGGTTTTGATTAAACACACATACACACACACACACACACACACACACACACACACAATAATCACAAACCAGAGAGTTCATGAAGATTGATCTGAGGTACATCTTCAAAGTGTTTTCTCTGTACCTTAGCATTATGATTGAATTGAATGATCCTGTATTCAGTTTTGATCAGGTATTTGATGAAAGGCTTTGGACTGTATTTAAGTGTTGTGGTGTAGTCTATATATTATCCTACTTCTTATACCTAGATCTCTTCTAGATAAAAGGAAAAAAAAACATTGGTGGTACTCATTCAGAAATTTTTAGAAATCAAATTATCCAGATTTTGAAGCTAATCGTGACCAGCTAATAGCATAGTCTTGGAATTCATGAGGTATTTACTTTTCTACTTCAACCTAAATCCATGCCATGCATTCCTGTTGGCCAAAAACCTGAACACACATTCCACAGGAAGATGTCTCCCTTCTTTGTGCTCCAGTTTAAACCTATCTATCTCATAATTTTACTGCTGCCATAAAAGGAAATTTGCATGTGATATTTTTCCCATTGCAGCTGTCCAGAGCCTCTTTCTGCTTATTGAAATCTGGGGAGTCCTGCTCCTGCCCTTTCTGTTTTTGTTTCTTTGGCAACGTGGGTACAGAATACACTAGAACCATGACCACCAGACCTCCCTAGGATCCTGGAGTGAGTTGCTGGCTGGGTTCTGTAGTAATGGAAGCTCCGCGTAGATCAAAATCACAGGGTCAGGGCTTCACAGGTCAAGTTCGTAGTTCATAAAGCTACTGTCTAAACACGATCCCATTTCGGCCTAGAGGATATGGGATAGGTTGGTTCCTTTTTTTGTATGTTTCTCTAAAACTAGGATCTATATAATCTGATAAAATCTAGAGAGAAAATTTTGCCTAGTGGGATTTCTTTTAAATTGTGTTTGCCGGGAGGTGTGCCAGACTGAAGTCCTTTCTTCCACCGTGGATTCAGGGCAGGCAGCAGCAAGCTGAACTTTCCCACCCTTTTCATTCATACAGTTCTAAGGAGAGGACCCACTTTTGTTCCTGGTGCTCATTCAGCCCTCAGCCTCTCTGCTGAGCCTACCAATTAGTGTTAATAATTGTGGCCGGAGTTTAAGGTCTGGACCTGGGAACACAACTGAGAGGGTGGATTCATTTCAGGAGCTAGACTACTAAGCAGGCATCTGATAGAACACGAAGGAGACAAATGCACAAGGCTAAATAATAGCCCAGGGGAGTTAGAGCTTCTAGTTTGAAAATCTTCTCTGTCAAAGGCTTTTCATGTCACATCAAATAATTCAATTTGCCTCAAATTTTATTTTCTGCGTTTGAAATAGCATAATAAGACCAGACATTTGTTTATGAAATTTCAACAACTGACTAGTTTTCCCCCAAATACTAAAAAATACTCAGGGTGCCTGGGTGGTGCAGTCAGTTAAGCATCTAACTCTTGATCTCGGCTCAGGTCACGATCTCACAATTCGTGAATTTGAGTCCTACACCGAGCTCTATGCTATCCATGCAGATTGGGATTTCTGTCTCTCCTTCTCTCTCCCCTCCCCTGCTTGTGCTCTCTCTCTTTCTCTCTCTAAAAATAAATAAATAAACTTTAAAAAATACTCAAAGACATTTAAAATTCTATCCTGAATTCAAGTAAAAACTCTGAGAAGCTCATAAGCCATTTATTCTCCCCGTATCACTAAGCCATTTATTCTCCCCGTATCACTAAGATGTGTTTAGCAAAGAATAGCTATAGATAAATTATCTTTTAAAGATGACCAGTTAAAGGCCCAGTAAGATGAAGTAATTTGCTTTAGGTCAGGTGAGCAGTAGGATCACTAGGAACAGAGCACCCAGGCTTGAGGGAGCAAAGTACACAGGCTTTGGCTCCAGGCTTCTCTGGGTTCAAGGCTCAGCTGGCTGACTTTCAGCCACCTACTTAACTTCTCTATGCCTCAATTTCCCTCTCCAAAACAGAGCTAATAGGAGTTTCTCACTTATCAGTTAGCTATGAGGACTAGATGTCCTAATATATGCCAAGTACCTAGAACAATACCTAATATGTGCTATGTAAGAGTTTATTAAACATAAAATGCAGTGGGATGGTAAAGACCTTCTCTTTTGCTCCTTACCTACTTACAAGATCTTAAAAAATGTTCTTTGAAACTCATTTGTACAACATTCCTGGGATGTTGGGTAACTACTAGAGACCCAGGGTAGGGTCCAGCTGCTTGTCAGATGCACTGTGGTAGAGTTGTGACTTGTAAAGCCCATTGCACAGTTCCCCATATCCACCACCAGAAGTTATCGCTCATCATAATTATAGTAGAACTTTCTCGTTTTTGTTTCATTTTTTTTTATTTTAGAAAGAGAGAGCAAGTGGGGGAGAGGGGCAGAGGGAGAAGGAGGAAGGGAGGGAGGGGGAGGGAGAGAGAGAGAAAGAAAGAGAGACAGAGAGAGAATCTTAAGCAGGATCCATATGCTCAGCACAAAGCCTGACGCAGGGCTCGATCCTGTGACCCTGGGATCATGACCTGAGCCAAAATGAAGAGGCGGAGGTTCAACTGATGAACCACCCAGGTGCCCCTCATTTCATCTTTTGATCAGTGTTTTTGCTTGTAGAGATGGATTTATACTTTAGAGATTTTAATTCAAAAGGAAAATAAGCTCTTTATTCAGTACATATATTATGTAGATGTGACAATTATAGAGCTATAAAGAAGCATACATAAAAAGAGCTATAAAGAAGCATGAGATTGTTAGCAATCTCTTTGGCCACAGATCTAAACATGCATACATGTTTAATGCACAAATCACACGTGAGAGGTAACTCACAGGGGTCCAAACCTCCAGTTTCAAAACTCATAACAGAAACCAATGGAATATTTATGTTAGGAAGGCATAGACATCGCATTCATATACGCTTATTCTACCACGAACAAGCAATTTACACACTCATTCACCACACACACATATTCATATATCTATATATAAAACATGACACTCCTGCTTCATTTGTACTAAACGACGACAAACAGGCCTTCAGATGAAACTTCACAGGAAAAAATTGTGGAATTATTAGGTCATACTTGAGTATAATCAGGCTTGCATCATAAATCTAAATTCCAAGTTGTTTTTATCCTTATCTTTCTACCTCATTTGCACAGATGTGGTTTTGTTAGGTAATTACAACGGTATTTTTGAACCAATATAAAAAGGTTCAGAGGTGGATGGGGATACTTATATATGTATCTATTTCAGGAACTCTCACATGCCACTACAGGCCACCAACAGCCCTCCTTGCAGTGACAGGTGTGTATGTTGGAAATTTCAGAGTGCTATGTGCCTCTTCTCCAACATCCCAGGGGAGAGGGAGAATGCACAATAAGGAAAAACACATATTTCCTAGTACACAATAAGGAAAAACATATATTCCCTTGTTCTCATGTTTCGCATGAACAGATGAGTAGAAGAGGAATATTTCAGCTTCTCCCCACTTCCTCACTAACTTATGACAGAAATGGTTGTTCTCATTGGTGAGTTTTGAAGAAGGACACGTTGGCTGGGCTGGGCCCTTCCGGGTTTTCCTTGAGGAGCCAACCTGGCCATGTGACTCCCGCATTCTAGTCTATCTTCATGATATGATAACCCTAGTAGGCAGTTTTTTGTGTTTTTGTTTTGTTTTGTTTTGTTTTGTTTTGTTTTGTTTTGTTTTTTTGCAGGAGGAAATTCAATCTTTGGGTAAGGTGGGGCATGAGATTGTTAGCAATCTCTCTGGCCACAGATCTAAAACTAGAGTGGCGAATCAGTAATAAAGCTGACATTTTAATCCTCATCTGTTTATCTCTGTGCTTTCATACTTATATAGTTTGAACTCAGCAATTTCAGTTTGGACCCTTCAAATGCCCAACATTGCAGAATGATGAATTAGTATCATGAAAGTTGCACATTTGCTGCCTTCTCCCCCCAATACTTCTGTCACATAGCATGTCTGGTCAGAGGTTTCTTGGGTTAAGCAGTGAAGGGAATTTAGTGCAAATATTGGAATCCCAGGAAACAGAAGACCATGGCAGATTCATGGCAAGGAAAAGACAGTTTGGGGTGTGTCTCTGAGTGATGCCTTTAGCCTGGAGGAACTTGACCAAAATACAGTAATGGAAAAATCCATAAGATTTTGAGGGAAATGAACTACTCTTTTGGGAGCCTAATAAAAAATCCATAACAGTGATGCCCCTGGAAAGACTCTTCCAAGTAAATCAGAGGTCTATCATACCTTATGGAGAAGCAGCAAGGATCACATCACTCCAAAAGCGAGTTCAAAGCTCAACAATAATGACAAGATCATACTGTGAGATAACGACAGCAGAAGCAGTTGCTAATTAAAGTAACCAGATGGCAGAAAGCAACATTAGTAGTTGAAGGAGGAAAATTTGAACATCTTCTGGGAACCAGTCAAAGGATGGGAGAAAACTTGGAAATCTACTTCAATTAGCATTAGAAGTCTTAGCCATCTCCTTGTTTGTCTTTTTCCTTCAGTGAGGGTAGCCTGGGGGAAAGACAGTCTCCCAGTGAACCATGCCTCCCAGTACTCATGCCTGTGTGTACCCCTTGTCCTGACTTCTATTGGTTATCACAGAGTCAGTAGAGTGCAGTGGGGTTGATGCTGCATGGCTTTCAAGGGGGCTAGGTCAGAAGACGCCTTGCAGCTTCTACCTTGATCCCTTGGAATGCTCTCATTAGGGAAAGACAGCTACCATATGAAACCTTTGACTACCCTGAGACTTTCATGCTGTAATGAAGACCAAGCTAGCCACTTGGAAGCTCCATGTAGAGAGATATGCCCAGGCACTACCCAGCTATTCAAGCCACCTTAGCCCAGGCACCAGATATGAGAAAAATAAGGCTCTTGGACATCCAGTTGAGTTCTCAGATAACTCTAGCCCCAGCCAACATCTAACTTCAGCTGCATGAGAGACTGCAAATCAGAATCACCCAGCTGAGCCCAATAAATATACAGAATTAAGGGAGATAAGAATAAATTATTTTAAAATCATTGATTGTTTGGTTAGTTATCTATAGCAGCAGATAATTGAAACAGTCTTCACAAAATGGGATATGAGATTGTTTGTAGTAATATCTGAACTGCTATAGCCAGGGAAGATTCCAGATGAGATTGCAGTGAAGTTGGCATCTATATTTTACCCAAAGGGGGTATCCACTTTCAGTCTGGATTCCAACCATGAAGTTGCTCTTCCCTTGAAAAGGAGCAAAAGCAAACAAACCAAAAAACCAACATTCCTGTCTGTTGGTCAGAAAGCAAAGGGTCCTCATTATTGACTAGCAAACAGAGTAATTCCTGGGAAAGTATGTGACCTTTGGAAGGTACATACAGGGAATCTTCAAGAATTTAAACCTTTCTAAAAAAAAAAAAAAAGAGAGAGAGAAATACAAATGTTTAAATCTAATTCATAAAATGAATTTGGCACAACTGCAGATTGAAACTCATTTTTAAAAAACTCAGCAAAGTGTAGTAAGGCTCTCACATTAAGAATACCCTACCACAAACCACACTGGGATAGAAAGCAAACAAAATAAAGACAAAGGGCATAACATTATGTTCAAGGGTTTGAGGTTTGGAACCACAGATCTGGGTTTGAATCTTGTCACTACCACTTACCAGTAGTGTGATCCTGGTCTAGTAAGTTAACCTCCCTGAGTTTATAATGGGTAATCTTAGTACCTAATATAAAACCATAAATAAGTATTAAATGAGATGATGAATAAAAAAGGCTTATAACCATATAGGTCCTTAATATGAAGTAGCAATTGTATTATTCTCAAATGATTTGAATCAATTTTTGTATTTTTGCTTGAATAACATATGAGCCTATTCATCTAATTAAGGGTTTTTACCAATTTATTTTTTTTTAATTTTTTTTAATGTTTACTTATTTTGAGGGAGAGAGAGACAGAGTGCAAGTGGGGGAGGGACAGAGAGAGAGGGATACAGAGAATCTGAAGCAGGCTCCAGGCTCTGAGCTGTCAGCACAGAGCCCAACACCGGCTCAAACCCACGAACCACAAGATCATGACCTGAGCTGAAGTCAGACACTTAACTGACTTAGCCACCCAGGTGCCCCCCAATTTCTTATTGAGGGAAAAACTAGAAGTTTGCATCTCACCGTATAATATTTGTAGACTGATGTATGAACTTATTAGTAGCTAATGCTCCTGAAATCGAAAACCCCTGAAGTTTCCATGATTTAATGTAACAGTTTACTTTTTGCTCACCCAGTACTCAAAATGGATACTTCTTGTTGGTGAGACTCTTCTTCAAGTGATGAGTTGGGGACCCAGGTTTGTTCCACTTTGTTATTCTGCCATCTTCAACATGTGACTTCAACATGCACTTAGATTGAACCAGGTAGGGAAAGGCTTTAGAGGGAGTCTTCTAGAAACCAGGCTTGGAAGTGGCCTATGTCACTTCTGCTCTCATTTTATTGATGAGAAATTAAACATATGGCCAACCCTAACTACAAAGGACTTACCCAGAAAATTTGGTAATCAGAAAGCAATGTCTACCACATAAGGCATAGAAACAAAATGACAAGCAAATGATATAAACAAACAAAAAAAACTATATACTATGGCAAAATGTATACACTTTTTTGCCCTGGTGGGTGTTCAACCACTCTCTTCTAATTCCAATAATTTTATTTTCAATGTAAAGAATATTCCAGGTAAAGATATAGATTTGAAGTCCTTAGCTGACTATAATTATCAAGATTCTGGTGTCCAGAGCCAAAAAAAAAAAAAAAAAGTGACACTTTAAACAGATTGTTGCTTTAATGTGCTTTATTTCTGTTCAGGTGTCCTATATATTGTACAAATATCCAAGGTAAGGGCCACCTAAATTTTCATGGAAAATATCCAAACTATATTTTTCTACACATTTTATCCATTAGTATGTTTCCTCAGCTACTAATTTGTTGAAATTGAGATTCCACATATATTTGAGTAGAGCATTCATTCATTCGTTACTTCCATACCTCCAGAGATGTAGAAGATGTAAGACAGAGAATAGAGGACACATTGATCTTAAACTGGTCAGAGAGCTGGAAGTTAGACAGCCTAGAGTATTTGGAGAACAATTTCAGGAAAATACAAGGTAGGATAGCCCGGTGTAAACATGATGGCCATATTTTCTAGGCCAAAATATCAGAATATGTGGACTGATAATTTCTTATTGGTTTATGAATTTGCTCATATGAAACTTCACAAAGTTGTATTGAATTTGATGTTTCACTGACTACATGACACAGTGACTTCCAGCTTAAAACTTGGGTCCTTTTGTCTAAAAACACTTAGGCAAACTTGAGATTCTTCTACTCTATTGCTGTCTCCTTAAGGGTGGTCTGAAACTTCAAGATATATATAGCTAAATAAATAAGTAAATAAAGCCTCAAGATACATAGCACATAGATCATGTCCTGGCATAGAGGAGAGGGTGTGCTGGTCTTTGTGGGCCTCCCTTGAGTTGTTCATTTCACTTTTCTACCCATTGTCCTCAGTGGCTGAAGGGTTCCAATGATCTTTTTCTCTTTTCTTCTGGGTCCAGCAAGGTCACTTTGCATTTTCCACCCAACACTGAGTATCTCCAAGTCAGCTGATTCAGGCCCCCAGGCCCATCCACTTAGATAGCGACCTGGCCATTCATGCAGCACAGAGGACTTTGCAAACCCCCAGGCTATACCCTAGGAAGCCATGTAATGGTTCTTCTGCTCTGAGATTCAACTATCGCCCAATTTATTTGGAGTTTCTATCAGCAAACCACCCAACTCTATACTTTAGGACTTGGCCTAGGACACTGGGCTCTTTCTCAAAGACGATCCATGGCAACCTTAGTCATAGTCACTCAACTTTTTTCCCACCCCTAGCAAGGGAAAAAAATGTACTTCCTATTCTATTTGCGAAGAGATTATCTTTACTATTATGGTGCCTTCTTTACCACTTGGTTTTTCATGTAGGCTGTTCTCTCAAACTTGGCTCTTGATATTAAAAATAAAGATTTTAGAATTAAAAATAATTTATAAAAAAAAAAACCTTTCTTCTGTGTCTCTGACACTGTTTCACTCCGCTCCAAGTGCTTTCACTCTCAGACTCTTGCCTCGTATGTATTTTTAAAGTCTTTTTAAAAGCTTAAAGCCAGGAATTTCATTAATTGCTCTCTGTGTCACTTCAATCTGGAGAAGAGTACATATGGAGTGTTCTTGGCATTACTTGAATGATGCAGAAAGGGCGGGGGCAAATGACATTTTTTTCAAATACATGATTTCATTGCGAAGTATTTTTCTGTTGCAGAATTATAAAATATTAATTCATTTTGATAGGCTACTTTTATTGAAAAGAATAAAATAACACGAAATTGGAACTGTCCTGAAAAATCCCAATTTATGGCTGCCATAAATTGCATTGTACATATGTAAATACTGAGGGCATTCACTGTTTGGGAAAGACTACTGAGGGTCAGAGAAAACTATGTGGTTAACCACCCGGTTACTGGCAGCATGTAGCTGTGCCAATGGACAGATGGGCTTTTGTGCTCTCTTTAAATTCCATAAAGCAGTGTGTTTGCATGTGTTAAGTATCATCCCACTGATAATGAATCAATGGCTCTCAAATCTCATGCTCAGAAGAATCATCCATAGAGTTTGCTTAAAAATACATTTTGTTAAAATAGTGCAGTCTCCTGAACTCTCTCTAGAGATTGATTAAGCCAGAGGTTGGACCCACTAAGCAGTTTTAAAAACACCCAAATAATACCAATTCAGGGGTCCTCAGACCACACACACACACCTTGAGAAACATCGTCTCAGCTCAGGGAAGGGAAATACCCATTTACTCAGCTGCCTTGTTGCATAATCAGTAATCCCCTCATTCAGCATCATCAATCATCACCCACACATGGATGGCAATGATTCTATGTCTTGCCAGGTTTCACTTAGAGAGCCTACCTGCTGGGGCAGGTGGGTGCCACCCACAATCTCCCAAGCAGAATCAGCATCTCAACACCACCTGTGATTCAAAGAGTTGCTGGGCATGTTGGCCATCTGGACACAAACACACACAGCAGGTAGTGATAGGATTGCCAACTAAATTGCCTATATAGCAGCATGCTTTTTTTCAGCACTTGGCCAGCTTCTGTGTCTTGACAGTGAGTTATCATTTTTAGAGATCCGATTTTTTTCTCTATAGGAAGATACTCTCTCTTAATTCTGTCTTTAAAAATTAACTGTTATATTTGAAATGTTCTTGTTGCTACCAAGAAGCCCTGAAAATTATACTGGATTCATTTGAATACAAGATATGATAGGAAGATTATATTTGCCTTCATGACAAAAGCAGAACAGTGAAGCCATGGGTGATTTATTACTGTTAATATTTGTTACTATTATTGTTGCTGTATTGCTGCTAGCACTTCTTAAAGGGTCAAAATTCACTAGAACCATCTCATTTCTGAACATGTATAAAAACATGAAATACATATTTTTCTTCCCGTTTACAATATCAATAATTCTCAAGATATTCAGAGGACTTTTTCTTTTTTTCAGAAAAATTTTCTAATGTTTAGTTACTTTTGAGAGAGACAGAGACAGAATGTGAGTAGGTTAGGGGCAGAGAGAGGGGGAGACACAGATCTGAAGCAGGATCCAAGCGTCAGCACAGAGACAGATGCGTGGCTCGAACTCACGAGCTGTGAGATAATGACCTGAGCCAAAGTCGGACACTCAACTGACTGAGCCACCCAGGCACCCCTATTTGGAGGATTTTTTACTCCATTCTAAAGGTGCTGCATTTACAAAAATATCTAGGTGGAGCAGATAGTGCGTGTTCAAGGGTATCTGCTGACTCAAATAGGTTGTTAATAATTGGAACCAGGAGAGCTTGTAGGTAAAATATTGGACTGAAACACAAAAGATAATCTTAACAGAACTTTGTGAAAATAAATAGTGCTTATTTTAAAGTGCCATACTGGGAGGGGAATTATTTACTATCACGAATTACAAGTGGTGAGATAAAACAAAATAGGAAAATGCAGGGAGTCTAACTGATTTTGTAGCAGTGAGACTTATTTAATAGTGAGGTATGTTCTGTGAAGAAAAAAAAAATCCATACCAATGAAGCATTGAAAACCAGCCTAGACAATGCACTAGAAAACGTACGGTGAAATTCTTCCCAAAGGAGAAATGAATGAACTAAGCTTAATACACCTTCGGGGTTCTATCACATTCACCCCATTGCAGCATTCTAGGACCTAATGTTCCAAGATAAATCATTCCTTCTCATACATATGACAACACAGGAAACTATTAAATCCAAAAACCTGCAGAAATTAATTTTAAAATTGCTATCATGCATAGAGAAGGTGATAGAAAACATTCAAGTAATTTAGACTCAGTAGGGAGCCCACAGTGTATCACTGGTCTTTGCCACTGCTGGACTCCACCTCACTTCCCTCTGCCTTCTTTCTCCAGCTTTCAACAGCTTGGTACATAACTTATTTCAGCCTTGTCTCAGTCCTTAGGCTAATTCAAATACCCTGCCCTCTCACTCCTTCTCTCATCCCCAATCTGATGACCCTTAATATTTAGTCCATCATTAGGTGAGGGCTATAGAGACTCAGTGACTACTTCTACCCATGGGTTCCTTGTCTAGAATACTGGGTCCCTGCTCACTGTTGTTGCCATAAGTAAACAACCATGATCATGCAGGCCTTATGGCCAAGTCCCAAATAATGACAACTACTTTGCTGACACTTCCTTCTGTCATCACCCATGGCTCTGGGCCTTATACTTACGAGCTAAGGTGCTTAGCCCCTCCTCTAGGATTTCCCAAGGCCCCTCTTAAAAGAGGATGTGCTGTGGGGTACCTGGTTAGTTAAGTGTCTGACTTTTGACTTCAGCTCAGGTCAGGATCTCACAATTGATGAGATCAAGCCCCAGCTCTGGCTCTGTGCCATCAGCTTGAAATTCTCCCTCTCCCTCTCTCTCTGGGCCTCCCCCTCCCCCGCTCATGCACGTGCCTACTCTAAATAAATAAATAAATAAATAAACAAATAAACAAACATTTAAAAAGATGATGTGCTGTTTCTTTGCAAGAACACAACCTTACTACAAGTCTGAGACTCTATTAGGGCACATTTATAAACACCTAGGTTCAAGTTTGTTCAAATGAGTAAGATCTTAGTGGTCCTTGGTTTCAGATATATTTGTCTAATTCTTTCAACCCAAGCCTCTTTAGATTTAGGCCCCCTTCTGTTTTACTACCCAACAAATCTGTCTTTTCTTCCTAGTTTCATTTGGTGAATAAATATTGAAGAAATAGTGGCTCTATCAAGTTCTTAAGGACTCATCAAGACCTCATGTATACTTGCCGAAGGGCTTTTACACCATTAGATTCGACCTTATCCCTAACCTTTACAAGACTCTTCTCTGTTCTAATTCTTTCTCATCCCTTTCTGGGATTCTCCTCTTAATTAATTCTCCTCTCTGTTATCTCTTCATTTGGAGGCCCAGAACCCACCTGTCTTTCACTGGCGCCCAATCTCTCCTTACTGTATAGAGTATGGCTGCCAAAATAGCATATGTAAGCATAGAAACTTCCAAACATGGAATAGGAGGTGTACAGTGTGTTACATGCAAACTGGAGAGTTAGATGGGAATAAGCCATTCCCATAATTTAAGAAATTAATTTTGGCCTTAAAAGTCTACTATGGACATGAGTTTACTATAATTGGATTTGTCTCAAATGTAGGTGCTCATGAAGAAAAAATGCAAGTGGCCATTTACTATAGTGGTGAAATTAAACAGAATGCTAGCATACAAGACTGTTGGGGATGAGGGAAAATGAATGCTTTCATTTATGATTAATGGAAATGGAAAGCAGTATGCATTTTGAGGAAAGTAATTTGGCAATATCCATTGAAATCTAAAAGGCACATACCTTTAACCCAACAATCTCACTTTAACAAATATTTATTGAGGGCCTCATGTATGTTATAAACTAAGAAATTAATATTGAACAAAACAGACAGCTCCTGACCCTCATGGAATGAGTATTTATGAAGCAGACAGAAAAATTAATCAAATCACCAAAGAGATTAATGTTACTAAACTACACTGTGATGTATGTTTTGAAGGAAAAGTGCATTATATATGTACATGGGGAACCTGATCATGTCTGCAGGGTCAGGAAAGGCCTCCCCAAGGAAGTGAGATCAAAGAGTGAGTAGGACTACACTGGGAAAAAGGAGGGACTATAGAAGTTAATGAGTTAAAAGGACGGGAAATATTCCAGATAGAGAGGACAACACATACAAGCATGTCTTCAATCTGTTCATTTCTCACCACATCCACCCCTACCACCCTAGTCCAACAGCTAAGCTCATTCTCATATGAGGGTTTTTGTATTCTCTGTCCCCTTTGCCTGAAATGTTCTTCCTCATGATCTCTGCATGTTGGCTACTTTTTCATTCAAATCCCAACTGCAAGAGAGGGCTCTTCAGGGAATCTTCCCTGCTTACCCAAAAAGGAGGAGCCAGTTAGTCTTCTCTTGTACAGCATGAGAGCATAAAGTAACAATGAACAATGATCACTGGTCTAATGTTTGTCTTGTTTGTTTTTGTGATTGACTTTTTGTATATCTTTTATTGTTCTACCCCTCTAGAATATAAGCTTGCTTAGAAGAAGAAAACCTTCCTGTCTTTTTCACTGATAAAACCCCAGAGTCTTGAAGTAAACAAATAAAGATGTTCTGCAGACAGAGGGAGCATAGAAGAACATTGGAGGAATTGTAAGAAGGCTGGTATGGCTGAAAGGCAAAAGTGAGGAAGAAAGGTCAATCTGATGGAAACGTGATTAGAACTGGGCAAGAATAGGCAGCTGAACTCAATTAGGAAGATTTTACAATGACAAGAGATGATAGCATGAATTAGTTGGGTAGCAGTAGAGATAGGGAGAAGCCGATGGACTGAAGAAATCTTTAGGACATAAAATTATGTTTGGTGATAAATTGCATAAGGGTAATTATTTCTACTGTGCAACCATTTGGATGGTAGTACCCTTTACTCAGATAGAAGATACTGTGGGAGATGCCTGGGTGGCTCAGTCAGTTAAGTCTCCAACTTCAGCTCAGGTCATGATCTCACGGTTTGTGGGTTTGAGCCCCGTGTCGGGGTCTGTGCTGACAGCCCAGAAGCTGGAGCCTGCTTCAGATTTTGTGTCTCCCTCCCTCTCGGCCCCTCCCCCACTCACACTCTGTCTCTCTTAAAAAATAAATAAGCATTAAAAAAAAAAAAGAAGAAAATACTGGGGTAGGCTGGGTTTGATAGAATTATGAGTTCAGTTTTAGATAAAATGAGTTTGTGGCAGAATTTATGCATCTTGGGTCATGAAGGAAGGAACAGAGCAGAAAAATAAATCAAAAGTAATCTAAAAAGTAACAAATGTGTTGCAATCTACATGGTTCTGGAATACAGAGAGGTCTAAAATGAAGCTCTAAATATAGATGCCTTTCTTGTATACATGGTAAGTGAAGCCTTGGTCATTGATGAGGTGTCTAAAGATGGAATATGATATGCAAAGAGAAGAGTATCTAGGTTGAACTTGAGGAGGTTGCATTGAGGAAAATGTAGTAGCAAACTGCATAGAGAAGGAACTACAAAAGAGGTAGAAGGAAAAGCAGAGGACCTTCCAAGGAACAGAGAAAATGGTCAAGAACATGCGGGGAAAAAAAAAAAGCACCATTGGCTCTAATAGCATCCCAGTTAAGGTGACCCGAGCAAGAACTGGAACTGGTCTATGGGGGAATCTGTCTTACATAAATGCTGCTCAAGTACGTAAAGCGACATGATATTCCCTAAAATGGTGATTTCAGTAGCATGAAAGAAAAACATCTACCTGAAAATAATTTAAATATCAATAGGGAATAGCTACACAGATTATGATATACACTGGTATGCAATCCACTCATTGAAAGTGAAAAAAAAAATCCATTATGATGATATGGAAAGATGTCCAGATTTACAAATACGGGGAAGAAGCCCATTATAGATCAGCATGGCTAGCCTGATCCATTTTTGTAAAGCCTGTGTAGATAGATCAATATAGTTGTATGAAAGAGGAAGGTCGAAAAGAATTTGTAGTACCACATTGTTAATGGTGAGCTCTCTTTGGGCGTGTGGCTAAATGGTGGAAGCAGGAGGATAGGGCTGAGGGTGAAACAAATAGTGGGGTTACAGGGGCTTTCACTTTTTGTGTATCTCAAGTTAAAAACAAAAAAGAGGGGCGCCTGGGTGGCTCAGTCGGTTAAGCGGCCGACTTCGGCTCGGGTCATGATCTCACGGTCTGTGGGTTCGAGCCCCGCGTCGGGCTCTGTGCTGACAGCTCAGAGCCTGGAGCCTGCTTCCGATTCTGTGTCTCCCCCTCTCTCTGACCCTCCCCCGTTCATGCTCTGTCTCTCTCTGTCTCAAAAATAAATAAATGTTAAAAAAAAAATTAAAAAAAAAAAAAAAAAAAAAAAAACAAAAAAGAAACAACCGGTTAGGTACTAAACCTTCCTTTCACTTCGTGTAAAAAGATATTTTATAAAACCTAACCCAATATAAAAGCTGAATCTATAAAATAACTGCTTTCCGGAGTATGTCAGGCAAATTGATAATATCACAACAGGCCAAGGTGTAATGGTCACATTCACTCTTCTGAAGCGCAGAACAATTATCCTATGATCTTAAGTCAAATTCTAGACATACCCAACGTGGTAGCCTTCCTCAATGAATACTTCATCTAATTTGAGTTCCCATACTTAGTATAGACTTATCAAAGATCTATGCCCAGTGAGCACTTTCTTGGATTATTAGCTTTGTTTACTTCTTAAATTAATGCATAGATTCTATTTTAAACCAGGCAATGATGAAAAATAGTCCAGAATTCATGGACTCATTTTCCATCACTTTGGCATATGTATGGCACGTATATGTGTGTATTTTGGGGGATGGATACACACACAAATGTACGTTACAAATGTATTTACATTGCATATTTATAAAACTAATGTATACTTCTCTCTTTGGAAGACTTCAGTATGCAAATATTATAAGCAAACAGCCTGTTATTTTAAAATCTTTGCATCTCTATCTACATAGTTTTACATGGAACTATAAATTGATTAGTTTATACGTTTTTCCCAAACAAAATAATTCTCAATATTTATTCATATAAAAATGATCATCTCATCCATTTTAATATTTTTAGTCACTAAAATTCACACCATTTTCCAAATATGTTATCATATACAAATTACAAAATTTAAGCAGATATGATATGTAAGATATTTTAAGAGGCTCCTTTTCATATTTAAGTACCTTAAGTTTAATTTTAATAAAAAGGAATAACCATAATAGCATACTGTCTTTTATTGTTTTAATTAATTAAAATATCTTAATGAATGTATTACAGAACTTTCTTAAAATGCTACAAAGGGATTTTAAATATATTTCTAAAATCTTTTCCATAAGATTTTTAAGAGGTTGCATTTAGCTTTTATAAATGGATCAAGTTGATAGAATGTATAAATCAGCCTGGATCAAATCTGCTAAATTTACATACTTTATAATTTAAGAGTAATTTATTAACTTGAGTCACTCACCAGAGTTAAGTTAAAGTATCTAAGACCTGAAAGAACAAGAAGCAAGAAAGGACTTTAGGGCTGAGTTAAAAAAAAATTTTTTTTTAGTGTATAAATAAATTTAGTGAATTTATAATTTTAGTGAATTAATTAGTGTATAATTCACTATGATCCCATCCTTTTTTATCATATGATGTTTATATAATTATAAATATAATTTATAATTAAAATGTATGAAGCACCACAGAAGCACATAAAAAGAGTAACCGGATTTTTTTAAAAAAAGACACAAAAACTAGTGTTGATTTCTGATAATACATAACACCTAAGAATCATCTTGAATGTAAAAACTATTTCGTTAGGTGTCCTTACACTTACAGTTAGCCCTTGCAAACCAAACTGTAATCAAGCACAAAATCTCAAACATACGCTTTTGTGAAATTTTAAAATGTTTAGGGACTCAACACTAAACTATTTTTTTGTTTGTATTTTTTTAAAGAGAGAGTGTGAGCAGAAGAGAGGGGCAGAAGGAGAGAGAAAGAGAGAATCTTAAGCAAGCTCCACGTCCAGTGCAAAGCCCGACGCGGTGCTCGATCTCGTGACCCTGGAATCATGACCTGAGCCAAAATCAAGAGTCGGACGTTTAAAAGACAGAGCCACCCAGGCGTCCCAAGCCTAATTTGAAACATAGACATTGCATTTTTCTGTGAGTTGCTGAGCCGAAGTACTAAAAAATAATTTTGTCCATTTTCCTGCCTTTAAGACAATGTCTATCTTATCATCCCAAAGGCCTTCGATGCTATTTTATTTTTAAATATCTCAGTTTATGATGATTTTACAACCTCCCTTGTAAACTATTCCAGTATTTAAATGTCCTTTTTCTTGGGATTCCCTTCTCTAGGGTAAACTAGGAGGAAACAGTAAAAGAAAACTAAAAGGACTTAAAATATTCATTTCTCTTTTTTTTAAACAAATGGTCTTTTAGGGAATTTTACTGTCCTGAGTCAATTAAGAGAGAGTCGGCTTGAGCAGGAAGACTGTACAGGAAAGTACCTGGGAAGCAGTGCTTTCCCCTGTGAATGCACATGGGATCTCTGTTGGTCAGGAACCAGGCATTCATCCCAAAGAGCTCTGTGGGACAGAATCCTGGGGAAAGGTAGCTCCAAATGCGCAGCGTGTCTTTCCTAGGTAGTTTCCGGCATCTGCCCACCCAAAGGCTTGCCCTGCATTTGGTTTCCCCTATCTTCAGTAGCATCCCAGAGATCTCCTTACCACACAAAGCAAATAAGGGGAAACACTCTGAAAGTGTGAAGCCATATAGAATTTGAATGGCTTTCTTGTTTATCACCAACCCCAGGGATCCCTCTGACCTTCCATCTTTCTTCTCTGTGCACCTCCTTCCACTACCACCTGATGTATATTTAAAAAAATTTTTTTAAGTTTATTTATTTTTGAGAGAGAGAGAGAGAGAGAGAGAGAGAGAGAGTATGAGCAGAGGAGGGACAGACACAGAATCTGCAGCAGGCTCCACACTCAGCTGTCAGCACAGAGCCCGACTCAGGGCTCAAACTCGGTGAACCGAGAGATCATGACCTGAGCTGAAGTCAGCTGCTTAACCAACTGAGCCACCCAGGTGCCCCCACCTGATGTACATTTATAAACCTTTGGAGCTGGGAATAATTTCTAGAGGACGCTGTTTTATACCAATCAGATAAACTCCAGAAATGCAATTATTATTCGTTATCATATTAATACATCAGCACTCATATTTGCATTTTAAAAGGAAGTTTCTTGAGATAAAATCTTATCATAAAAAGCACCTTGGCAAGCCAGAGGGGAAGATAACTTTTTGTTCAGAAAGGTGGGTCTCATTAATATTTTACTCATGGCAATGAGAAACTAAGGAAAGAAAGCATTATCTTTGTAAAAAGCATTAACCGATCCATGGAAAATGCTAGTATGTTGTTTTGTGCTCAGAGTCGGTTGGTAAACTTAATGAGCACTTTATTTCCAACTTCTGGTTTACTATTTAATTCCTGTTACCTTTATTTTTATGTTAAAGAAAGCAAAGCAGTTATTTTGTTCTCAGTACTAATAAAATTATTGCTGAATATCTGACGAAGAAAACAGATGGTCCTCTAAAGATTCATCAGACCATTCTGTCTGCAGCCAGGCCTTGTTTCCTGGATCCTACAAGTTTTATTGTTTGATGTAATCAATGACATACATCATGGACATAGTAGCAATGCCAGATTGATTCTCTTACGTTCATGTTACTTGTTCATTATCACTCAGGATAGTCAGATGACAGATTTCTGAGCTGCAGATCAGTAGAATATGTAGGTTCCGGCCCCAGATTTACTATTAAAAAACTCAGGGCAAACCACTTGATATTTCTTAATGAAGATTCTAATTCAATAAGTCCATGGTGGGACCTGGGATTCTGCATTTTTAACCAACTCATTTGGTGATAAAGCTGGTTCTCAGACCACACTGAGAGCAGCAAGGCCTTAAGGTATTTCACTTGTGTGTAGATAATAGCACTGTAACTGTGTGAGTAAAATAATAGGTGAGAAAATGCAAGAGAAAAAGTAAAGAACTGTGTAAATGGAAATTTTATTACTTAAGATATTAGCACCTTGTTTTTGAGACAAACTCAATAGGAAAATCTAATTTTGCAAAATAGTTTAATAATTAAGAAATAATTTACTTTTCTTGATGATCCTTTGCTTTATAAGAGATATTAGGATATTTCTTCAATTATTAAAGTCCTCTAATGTGTTTAAGATGATTCAACATGAAAAAGTTACATTTAAAGCATGGCTTCCCCAGGGCGCCTGGGTGGCTCAGTTGGTTAAGCATCCGATGTCGGCTCAGGTCCTGATCTCACGGTTCCGGGTTCGAGCCCCACCTGCTTCGGATTCTGTGTCTCCTTCTCTCTCTGCCCCTTCCCAACTTGCACTCTGTCTCTCTCAAAAATAAATAAACATTACCAAAAAAAAAAAAAAAAATTAAAGCATGGCTTCCCATAAGCACAAGTATTACATAAAACTGTTTGTTACTAATTTACTGTAAACCCGAATGGACGGATGACAGCAGTAGTACTTTGTGTATATAAAGACAGCACACACTTATTATTGGATTGAAAGAATTATCACTGGACAGAGCAGTGAATGTACCACACTAGAAAGAATGAAGTCTATTATTTTAGAAAAATAGTAAGATTTTGACTCACAAAGGCACTATCCATTTGTCAGTTTGCAAAAATTTCTTTGTATCATTTTTAAGCCTGTACCTAATCCAAGCCAGAACTTATTGGGAAATATTTTTTAAAAAATAGTTCTAAATTGGTGAATCATGTGAAGCCTAAATCTTTAAGTCGATGAAGAGAATAAAAGAGCACTAAATGTGTGTGTATGTATGGGTGCGGGGTGTGTGCGTGTATCTGTGTGCACGCGCGTGCGCGCGCGTGTGTGTGTGAATGTTGAGGGTTGGTTTTTGTCATCACTAGCTCTTACAAATTTACACTGAGCCAAGGAATCTAAAAATGGAAACAGTACATGGATCCTTAAGACTGGTAAGCAGGGAAATTGGAAGAAAACCACAGATGTCTTAGATATTGAGGACCAGGAATTGGCACGAAGTATTTATTAAGCTGAATCTAAAAATTATAACATCAGTTCAAGTGATTTTGCAACTTGGCCTATGAACAGAAAAACACAAATTAAATAACCAATTCTTATTCAGTTATTATATAATGAAGAAAAGAAATGGTTTCCACCGGTTGTAATTTAAAGAATAAAAATAACACAGATATCTTTGCTGCCCTAACTGAGCTGAATAGCAAATAGCCTGGCACTTTTGCCCCGCTCCCCTTTCTGGTAAGTAATTGATCAGTTGGAAACATTTTAAAGTCAAACATGGTCTTTTCTTTTTCTGATACTAATGGCTCCTTGTTTATATGACTGTATGTGGCATTGATTATAAAGACATTTGTTGGATTCTAGTTTTATACTTATACATTTATAGGAACACAGCAAGGATTAGAAGATATTTTATAGATTTTCTCAATTTATTGAGCAATAAAACTAGGAACAAAGAAATGAAAAAGTCAGAGATTAGATGACAATGTAACAGCTTTGATTGAATCCAGCTCAGGAAGACAGTTAACTGCTTCCAAAAGTATTTGTAAGAGTCCTGGCCATAAACTGTGTATTTGAGCCATAATTGTTGATTTGAAAAGTTGTTTGAGGTACACACATGTTCAAAACAGCACTATTGGCAATAGCCAAAAGGTGGAAACAACCCAAATGTCCATCAATAAATGAATGGGTAAACAAATTGTGGTATATATATACAATAAAACACTATTCAGCCAGAAAAAGGAGTGAAATAATTATACATGCTACAACATGGGTAAACCTCAAAAGCATTATGCTAAGTGAGCCAGACAAAAAAGGTCACATACTGCATGATTCCATTTATATTAAATATACAGAATAAATAAATCCATAGATACAGGAAGCAGATTGGTGGTTACCAGGGGTAGGGAGAGGGAACCGTGGGGACTGATGGCTTAGCAGGTATGGGGTTTCCATCCTTCCAAATGTTTTGGACCTAGGATAGGGGTAGTGGCTGCACAACATTGTGAACATTCTGAATTGTGCGCTTTAAAATGGTTAGTTTTATGTTATGTAAAATTCGCTTCAATAAAATAGTTTGGGAATGAACAAACATAAATGTAATTAATTAAGACTCAGTGCCTAGTCAGCATAGTGCCTGGACCATAGTAGATGTTCAACAAACACTTGTTGAGTGGTAAATGAATAATAAGATTAGAGTTCTCTTTGCTACATGGTCTCTTTTCAGAAAGACATCTTTCAGATTTTTTTTTTTTTTCCTCTTCTAGAAACAGTGGAACCAAGAAACAGTGTTCAAATCATAGAATTTAGAAGGGGAAGAAATGTTAGATGACCAACAGTCCAATGTCATTATTTTCCAAGACCTATGAATGTGACTGAACTTCTTAGATGACACAGACAGTTGGTCTCATTAGCTGACTGGAATTTGAGACTCCAGATTTCCAGATCTCTTTGCTACCCCTCACTGCATCAGTCGTGACCTAGGATCCCTGAGAAGGGTGGAGTCTGGTGGAGGAGGAGAAGAGTTGGCCAGACAACAGCTGTAATGAAGTTAGTGTACCCTTGTGTATCAGGACTCAGACCATATTTGGGTGTGGAGGGAACACAGCTGTACTAAGAAGAAAAACAAAGTGGGTGGTAAATAAATTATCAAAAGGTATAAAATGCAAATATCCACTGGTGGATGCAATTCTATTCCCAGGAAGCAAATATCTAGAATTGTAACTCTTTTTCATAAGGGAGGTGAATTTTTCTTGAGAAGAGAAAGATGAAGGTAGGTCTCATTTAAGGCCAAAGAAAATAAATGCATGTATACCTCATACAGTTTTACTAAAATATTTGAGATTTAATAGAAGTTTGGGATAAAGTTCTATTTCAGAGGAAACGTGGCTATCAACAGTGCTTATGTTCCTATTTTGTAGTAACGCAATTTGCTCAAAGATGAGTTCTTTTTTTGTTCCTTATCTTTAAAGATATTACTTTAGAATTTCCATTTTAAAAAATCCATCATAAGGAGACTTTTCCTATAAGACAGTTCAGTGGCAAGAGATCAAAGTTATTGTTAAAAGAAATACTAGAAAGTTCTTTTTTATACTAATGTTTAAAAAAAGTAAACCAGGCTTCTTTTAAATTGTCTATGTTAAAATGTGTGTGTATGTGTGTGTGTGTGTGTGTGTGTGTGTGTGTGTGTGTGTTAAAATCCAGTGCTGATGGAAATGTGCCAAGGACTGTAATACTAAAATCTGGCCTACAGCCAAGTGCCTTTGGTTTTCGAGAAGGCAAGCACGAGCCAGAGAATGTTCTCAGTACTGGTGGGAGGTTATTTGAAGTTGAGGGGGTTAGCCTATTTGATGCCCAGGAGTGGAAAGAAACAATGGTTCTCTGATAATTAGGATAGTAATCCCAGCAGGGGAGCCCATCATATTTGTTTCTCTGAGACAGAAGTGTCTCTGGGCTATGGCTTAATCTTACCAGGCTCTAACTTTGAGGAATCATGATATCTTTGTTAGTATGCCTCGAGCTCACCCTGCTTTGCTTACATAGCAAACTCCTTCTTCCATAAACAGATATAAAAGAAGGTGAAATTCTATGACTTGATTCTTGTTCAAGGCATCTTCTAAACCATAGTAGCAATAACACTGCAAAGTCACTACGATGAATGTACATTTCTCGTCAGTATATTTAATGTTTAATTCTCTTTTCTGTCCTTCGATTCCTTTCCCTTTTGATATTTTTCTCTTTTTATGCAATGTCAATTGATTCTGTTTTCTATTTCCCCAAGCCTTCCTTTCCTCTCTATTCTCATTATTAGAACACTTTTTAAGGCCTGTTTCTTTAATGGTACATACAATATTTCTTATCCTGGCACTTTCTAATCTTAAACATTAAAATCAAAGCTCAAGTCCCATATTCAGGATATTTTTTATGCCATAAGCACTCACAGGGCACAAATATGACTTTTTCCTAGGCCTAAAGTACCTACTTCTTTCTTTAGTTATATCATTTATCGTCCTGTTTCTGTGACTTTATTGATCTCACTCTCTAGTACCCTATCTTCACTGAGAAAAATTAACTTTTTACTATTAAAGACTCTTTTGACAATGACTCTGAAACTCACATTTTAGTGATTTACATATACTCCTAATTTAGTGGTGTCAATGATCTATTTTTAACATTTAACTCATCTCCAATTTCTGCAAGTTCAGCTCGTACATAGAACCAGGACCCTTCACAGCTCAGGCAGCAATCACTGAGGTCCTTGGGCACTACAGAACAAACACAGGGATGTCTGTTAGCAGCTGCTCATGTCTAGACTTTGCTCCTTCCAAAGCTTCTTTGGTGCTTCAGCTGGGCCTAAAGTCTCTGGTGGGATCAGCTAAGTTTTCTATTGCAGATGCTTTTCTGACTCACGGTAAACAACAAGGTATTGGGTGGAAAGATGCCATGACAGCAGAAATGAACGTTAGTGGGGAATACTGCAAAAACAGCCTCTTACCGTCAACAAGTACAATAAACAATGGACAACAAGATGGCAAACACCACAGATTCATTGATTTAGACAGGTTTCTGGGTTCTGCACATGCTTTGCATTTAGGTCTAGCTTTCTGCTGAGGCCTTTAATATGCCCAGGGAAACACTTGTTTTATTTTGTTTTGTTTAGCTGAAAACTTTAGATATCAGTATTCCATGAAGGATGACAAATATACTTTGGATTTGCAGAAACTCCTTTCTACCAGGATCAAGTTGCTCTAATAGACAAGGACTCTATAGACAAGGATAAGTTACTAAGAGGAAAATGGAAAAGCCCAAAGAAGTAAATTCAGTTGACAAAACAAGTCAGTAGCTAAGATGGAACTGAAAGTTTGGTCTTCACTTATTTCAGAAAGATGACAATTATTTGATGAATGTAGGAACTGTAGACAACTAATAAAATGTCCTCCCCACTCCCTTCTCCCCCGATCATCCTGACCAGTCACTGGGGCCTTAAACTATGCACATAAAATTAATTAGCTAGAGATTCAGAATAAATACATACAACCAAACCACAGCTTAATCTCTGCAAAATAGGGGGGAAAACCCAACATATTTCATAAGTATTTTACTATTAATATATTTATCAAAAAGATTTCATAAAAGCATAATTACATTAAAATATATAAAGTTTATAAGGCATATAAAAGCCTACTTATATTTTTTAAATGAATATATCATAGTGGTTGTCGTAATCATTTTATTCAGAGTATCACACAGCTTGTGGAAATCAAGAAAATGTTATGTGTTTTCAATACTTATTTAGCTTTTAAGTTGAATAGTCTCCCAATTACAGTGCCAGCTAAAGTATAATGAAAATAGCTTATATGGAATTATCTAAGACACTAATAGTGAAAAAGAACTGAAACTTAAGATAATAATAACATTTACAGAGGAGACATTTATGTCATTATGTAAATGTATAACATAAGATAATCTTTCCTTAATTAACATAAATTGCAGACTGAGCAAATTACTAATTCAGTGTAAATGAGCTGGCTGCATAACTGGTTACTTGACATTCAGTTATTTTGCACATGTTTAATTCCATTTTATTTTTGGTTAAGAATAAAATGCGTGAAATTTAAAAATGTTAAACAAATCCTTTAGGAAACAATTGTCTTCTTAGAAATTATAAGGAAAAGATAAAATAGCCATAAATGAAAGATAGAAGCTTAAGGAAGTGGCAATTATTCACATTTTGATTACCTAAAATGAGGCCATATTTTCTGAAGGATGTATTTCATTAAAATTTCTCTGGTTTAGTCAAATTTCCAATTATTAAAATGAACTCAATCTCAATATTTAACCTTGACTCATATTTAGCTGGAAAAGTATTTACTGTTTTATCAGACTTTTAGTGGCTACCATAATATTACAACATGAATTTGTGGTTTATCAAAATCTGACATTTATCACTACTTTTACCCTCTTTCCCCAAATTGTGTAAACCTTAGAACACCAACGATATTTTCTCTGTTCTAACAAATATGCTATTGTTATGTATTTTCTCTGTATCTTAAAGACCAAAAGTTATAATTACTATTTATGTTGTAAATACACATTTTGATTTATCCAAATGTTTACACCTCATTATTTTCACTCTTATCTACGTTTCCAATTGGGATCTTTTTTTTTTCTACCTAAAAAATACCCTGTATTATTCCTGTTAGTGCAGATATGCACATGACTAATTTTCAGTTTTTGTTTGTCCGAAAATGTCTTTATATCCCCTTGATTGTTGAAGACTACTTTCATTACATATGGATTTCTAGTTTGGTACTTATTATTTTTAGCACCTTACAGTTATCATTGTCTTCTGGCTTCCAAGTCTTTTATGTTCTATATCTTTAAAAATTCTCAATCTTGTCTTTTACCTGCTTGAAGATAATAAACATTTATTTTAAGGTCTATTCCTGATAATGCTAATGGACTCTGAGTGCCTTTTTCTATTGCCTATAGTTCCTGCTGGTTCTCAATTGTGTTATCATGTCTCTTTGGGTACCTGGTTACTTTTAATTGTGTGCTAGACATTATACTGGAAAAACTTACAAAAATAATTTGACGCTTAGGATAATATTACAATACTGCATAGTGATTTTATTTTCCTTCTGCCAAGCTCTGGGAAACTACCAATCTGGAATAAACTTTTTCAAAAAAATGTTTATTTATTTATTTTGAGAGAATGCATGGGAGGGGCAGAGAGAGAGGGAGAGAAGGAGAATCCTAAGCAGGCTCCACGCTGTGAGTGCAGAGTCCAACATGGGGCTTGATGTCACGAAACGTGAGATCATGACCTGAGCCAAAATCAAGAGTCAGACGTGAAACCAATTGAGCTGCCCAGGATCCCCCTAATCTGAAATAAACTTAATCAAATTCTGGAGATTAACATGATATAAAACTTAATCCCAGTGATGACTAGTTCCCCAAGGTTCAGCCCTTTAAGATTCCAGCAAGAACATGGGGAGAGGTTTAACATGGCCACTCTTCCCTTTCAGATCTTGGACTCCAAGTTTTATCATACTAGCTCCATTAGGCTATTAAATGAACCAATCAGAATCTTGGTTTCTCTTCTTTAACTGGCAGATGTTTCCAGAAGAAAAGTCACTGTAAATGATAAGTACACATTTTTGGATTTTCAGTTTCTCTCAAATATTGCTGTGAAAGTCCATTTGACTTTTTACATCTTTAAGCAAAAAGGCATTTTTCTTTATTTTTGTTTGATATGGTTTTAGCATTTCCCCAATAGTTAGAATTGTCCTCAGCAGGAGAATTAGTTCAAATTACTTAGTTTTGGAGTGCCTGGGTGGCTCATCAGATAAGAATTCAACTTTGGCTCAGGTCATAATCTCAAGGTTCGTGAGTTTGAGCCCCGCATCGGGCTCTGTGCTGATAGCTCAGAGCCTAGAGCTGGCTTCAGATTCTGTGTCTCCCTCTCTCTTTTCCCCTCCCCTACTCATGCTCTGTCTCTCTCTCTCTCTCTCAAAATTAAACATTAAAAAAATTTAAAATTACTTAGTTTCTAATTACTTGAAGTAGAAGTTTATCTGGTAGTTGGATATTTTAGACACAGTTAGCTAAAGATAAATACATAAGTTTTGGAGATTGCCAACCATCACCTCATGCTCAGTCTAACATATTTTCCTAGAGATTGCCAATTGCTCAGGAATGGAAGTTGATTTAGGACACCATTAACACCATTGTCCTGCTTTGGAATGGACACATTGGAAGTTGAATGTCTATTCTCAAGAGACTGTGAAGTTGGGTATTCTGCATTAACTGTCTATATTTGGCATTCTTTACATTAAAATTGACTGCTAGATATGCATAGACTTTGCCTACATGTTTGTCTCATAAAATTAAAGCCTAATTAGATTGTTGACTTGCACAACAATGTTTCAGAGAAACCAGTGGTTCACTATATGACATGAAGAGAAAACTGAAAAATAAAATTCTTGGAGGATGATAAACAGATGATTATCTAAGAAAAAGAATGAATAATGTCCTTTATTTGTAGAAGGACAGATTTTATTTGAAGGTAAAGAAAAAATTACATACAATAGATGTTAGGTATTAGTATTGGTTATTAAATTTATTCAGTTTTCATCTCTGTAAATCCTTAAATACAAGAGATTCACATCCATATAAATGGTTTTAGGAGTCTCATATGAAGGTTTAAAGAAAATTTTAAAGTTTTAAAAATTGTCTCCTGAAGAATTTACTTTAAAAAATAAGAGAAAGCAGTTCTAAGAAGGAAATTTATATCAATACAGGCTTACTTCAAGAAATAAGAAAAAGCTCAACTAAATACTCTAAGCTTATACCTAGAAGAACTAGGAAAAGAACAACAAAAAAACCCAACATTAGCAGAAGAAAGGAAATAATAAAAATCAGAGCAGAAAGAAATGAAATAGAGACTTAAAAAACAATAGAAAAGATTCAACGAAACCAAGAGCTGGTTCTTTGAAAAGATAAACAAAATTGATAAACCTTTAGCCAGATTCATCATGTAAAATAAGATAGGACACAAATAAATAAAATCAGACATGAAAGAGGAGAAATAACCAGTATCACAGAAATACAAAAAATTATAAGAGAATGCTACAAAAATTATATGCCAACAAATCCTAAAAGAAATGGGTGCATTTCTAGAATCAGAACAATCTTCCAAAACTGAATCAGGAAGAATAGAAAATCTGAACAGACTCATTACTAGTAACGAAATTGAATTGTAGTTTAAAAACTATAATCAAATTGTAATTTGTGAATGTTTATTTATTTTTGAGAGAGAGACCATGAATGAGGGAGGGGCAGAGAGAGAAAGGGATCTGAAGTGGGCTCTGCACTGACAGCAAAGAGCCTGATGCAGGGCTGGAACTCATGAACGGTGAGATCATGACCTGAGCCAAAGTTGGACGCTCAACTGAGTGAGCCACCCAGGCACCCCAAAGTGCAATTTAAAAAAAAACTCCAAACAAACAAAAGTCCATGACTGAATGGATTCACAAGTAAATTATATCAAACATTTAAAGGAGAGTTAATACCTATTGTCCTCAAACTATTCCAAATATTAGAAAATGAAGAAAAACATCTAAATTCATTATACAAGGCTGGCATTACCCTGATACCAAAACCGGACAAAGATGCTATAAAAAAGAAAACTGCAGGTCAATATCCCTGATGAACATAGTATGAACATAGTTGTAAAAATCCCCAATAAAATATTAGCAAACCACATTTATTACAATGATGCAAAGATGTTTCAATATTCACTAATCAGTCAATGTGATACACCAAATTTAACAAAATGAAGGATAGGGGCACCTGGATGTCTCAGTTGATTGAGTGTCTGACTCTTGATTTTGGCTCAGGTCATGATCTCAGGGTCATGGAATCAAGCTCCACATTGGGCTCCATGCTCAGCATGGATATTCCCCCCCCCCCCCCCGCTCCTCTCCCCTGCTTGTGTGCTCTCTCTAATATAAAATTTTTTTACTTAATTGATGTTTATGGATTTTTTCACCCAAGAGCTGTAAATACACTCTTTTCAAGTACATTCGGTACATTCACCAAGATAAACTATATGCTGGGCCATCACACAAGTCTCAATAAATTTAAAAAGAACTGAAATTATACAGAGTATGTTCTCTGACCAAAACAAAATTAAATTAGAAATCACAACAAAAAGATATCTGCAATATTGTCAAATATTTGTAAATTAGAGAACACACATCTTAATAACCCATGGATCAAAGAAGAAATCAGAGAGGAAACTTGCAAATGTTTCAAAGAAAATGAAAATATAACATATCAAAATTTATACAGCTAAAACAGTGTTTAGACTCCTTTAAAGTACTTATGTTTTTTTAAAAAGTTGGTTTTTTTAATGTTTATTTATTTATTTTTATATAATTTATTGTCAAATTGGTTTCCATACAACACCCAGTGCTCACCCCAACAGATGCCCTCCTTAATGCCCATCACCCACTTTCCCCTCTCCCCCACCCTCCATCAACCCTCAGTTTGTTCTCAGTATTTAAGAATCTCTTATGGTTTGCCTCCTTCCCTCTCTGTAACTTTTTTTCTAAATAAAATTTTTAAAAAATGAAGGATAAAAATCATATGATCATCTCAATAGATGCAGAAAAAGCATTTGACAAAATTCAACATCTATTCATGATAAAAAAACTCTCCAAAAAATGAGTTAGAAGAAACAGACTTCAACATAATAAAGTCCATATATGACAAACCCATAGCTAACACGAATGGTGAAAAACTAAGAGCTTTTCCTCTACGGTTAGGAACAAGACAAGGATGTCCACTCTCACCACTTTTATTCAACATAGTACTGGAAGTTCTAGGCATAGCAATTAGACAAGAAAAAGAAATAATAGGCATTCAAATTGGGAGGGAAGAAGTAATATTCTATTTGCAGATGACATAATACTACGCATAGAAAATCCTAGGAGCATCTGGGTAGATCAGTCAGTTAAGCATCTGACTTCAGCTCAGGTCATGATCTTGTGGTTCATGAGTTTGAGCCCCATGTTGGGCTCTGTGCTGACAGCTCAGAGCCTGGAGCCTGTTTCAGATTCTGTGTCTCCCTCTCTCTCTCTGCCCCTCTCCCACTTGTGCTCTCCTTCTCTCTCTTAAAAATAAATAAAACATTTAAAAACATTTTTTTAAAGAAAACCCTAACGACTCCACCAAAAACTATTAGAATGAATGCAAAGTTGTAAGATACAAAATTAATACACAGAAATCTGTTGCATTTCCATACAAGAATAATGAAATAGCATAAGATTAAAAAATTCCATTTACAATTGCACCAAATAAAGAATAAAATACCTAGGAATAAAATTGACCAAGGAGGTGAAAGACCTGTACTCTAAAAACTATAAAAGATGAAAAGAATTAGAGAAAGAAATTGAAGATGACACAAATGGAAAGATGTTCCATGTGTATGGATGGAAAGAATTATTGTTAAAACATCCATACTACCCAAAGCAATCTACAGATTCACTGTAATCCCTATTAAAATACCAACATCATTTCTCACAGAACTAGAACAAATAATACTAAAATTCGTGTGGAATCACAAAAGACCTCAAACAGTCAAAGCAATCTCGAAAATGAAGAACAAAGCTGGAGGTATTACAATCTCAGATTTCATATATACTACAAAGCTGCAGTAATCAAAACAGTATGGTACTGACATAAAAATAGACACATAGATCAATAGAACCGAATTGAGAGCCCAGAAATAAACCTATTTGGTCAACTAATGTATGACAAAGGAGGCAAGAACATACACTGGGGAAAAGACAGTCTCTTCAACAAATGGTGTTGGAAAAACTGGACAGCTACATGCAAAACAATGAAACTGGACCACTGTCTTGTACCATACACACAAAAATAAACCCCAAATGGATTAAAGACCTAAACGTGAGACCCGAAGCCACAAAACTCCTAGAAGAAAACAGGCAATAATTTCTTTAACATCAACTTTAGCAACATTTTTCTAGATATGTCTCCTCAGGCAAAGGAAACAAATGCAAAAGTAAACTCTTGGACTGCATCAAAATTAAAATCTTTTGCACAGCGAAGGAAGCCATCAACAAAATGAAAAGGCAACCTAATGAATGGGAGAAGATATTTGCAAGTGATATATCAGTAAGTAGTTAATATCCAAAATATGTAAAGAAATTATACAACTTAACACAAAAACAAACAATTCGATTTAAAAATCGCCAGAGTGGGGTGCCTGGGTGGCTCAGTCGGTTGGGCGTCTGACTTCGGCTCAGGTCATGATCTCGCGGTCCGTGAGTTCAAGCCCCGCATCGGGCTCTGGGCTGACAGCTCAGAGCCTGAAGCCTGTTTCGGATTCTGTGTCTCCCTCTCTCTCTCTCTGACCCTCTCATGCTCATGCTCTGTCTCTCTCTGTCTCAAAAATAAATAAATGTTAAAAAAAATTAAAAATGGCCAGAGAACCTGAACAGATATTTTTCTAAAACAGATGTGTTTTCCAAGAAGGCATACAGATGCCAACAGACACATTAAAAGATGCTCAACATCACTAATCGTCAGGGAAATTCAAATCAAAACCATAATGAGCTATTACCTTACACCTGTAAGAATGGCTGAAGTCAAAAACAAGAAAGAACAAGTGTACCCAAGAATTTGGAGAAAAAAAGAACCCTCATGCACGGTTGGTGGAAATGTAAAATTAGTATAGCCACTGTGAAAAACAGTATGAAATTTCCTCAAAAAATTAAAAATAGAAATATCATATGATCCAGTAATGCCACTACTAGATATTTACCAAAGAAAATGAAAACACTAATTTGAAAGGATATATGCACCCCTATGTTTACTGCAGCATTATTTACAGTAGCCAAGATATGGAAGTAACTCAAGTGTCCTTTCATAGATGAATGGATGATACCCCCCCCCCACACACACACACTGGAATATTACTCAGTCATAAAAAGAAAGGTTGAGATCTTACCATTTGTGACAACATGGATAGACCTAGACGGTATCATGCTAAGTGAAAGAAGTCAAATGGAGGGGCGCCTGGGTGGCGCAGTCGGTTAAGCGTCCGACTTCAGCCAGGTCACGATCTCGCGGTCCGTGAGTTCGAGCCCCGCGTCAGGCTCTGGGCTGATGGCTCGGAGCCTGGAGCCTGTTTCCGATTCTGTGTCTCCCTCTCTCTCTGCCCCTCCCCGGTTCATGCTCTGTCTCTCTCTGTCCCAAAAATAAATAAAAAAACGTTGAAAAAAAAAATTAAAAAAAAAAAAAAAAAAAAAAAAGAAGTCAAATGGAAAAAGACAAATACCCTATGATTTCACTTATATGTGGGATCTAAAAGAACAAAACAGGGGTGCCTGGGTGTCTCAGTTGGTTGCGAATCCAACCCTTGATTTCAGCTGAGGTCATGGTCCTAGAATCATGAGATTGAGCACCTCATCGGGCTCCATGCTGAACATTCTCTGTCTCCCTCTGACCCTCTCTCCCTCTCTCTCTAAAACAAATATAAATTTAAAAATTTAACAATAAAAGAACAAAACAAATAAGCATGCAAACAAACAAAAAGAATAAATAGGCCGATAAATACAGAGAATACACCAGTGGTTGTCAGATGAAATGGGGGTGGATGGTTGAGTAAAATGGGTAAAAGAGAATGGGAAACATGGGCTTCCAGTTTGGGAAAGAATAAATCATGAAGATAATAGATACAGCATAGGGAATATAGTCAATGATATTGTGATTGTGTTGTATGGTAACAAATGGTAACTATACTTGTGGTGAACACAGATAACATATCGACTTGTCCAATCAATATGTTGTACACCTGAAACTAATGTAACATTATACGTCAACTACACTTGAATTAAAAAAGCCACAAAATATTTTTTTCAAAATAGTCAAGATAATACGACAAAGAGATGATAGAATTGATGTATCACTTTTATATTTTATATCCCCCATGAACTAACAAATCTAAGCACTGAACATCAATTGTTGGTTTTAGCCCAAAAAAATATCAACCAGACATTGGATGTCTTCTCGTTGAAGTATACAATGCCACCCATGAAGTAGCCTAGCGAAATAAAATTGAATCTGATTAAGCCTCCAGATCAAACTACTAGATTATAAGAAATATAAATGACACTGTCCAAGTCAGCAATCTCAGAGGGAATTTCTTTCTCTGAAAAAGTTATATTTAATCCAAGGAATGGATTAGGCACCTGCTTGGGTCCTACCCCTACTACTTGCACCAACTTCTTGAAACAAGGGATTAGAGTATTATAATTGGTGACCAACCATCATGTGTGCATTTTAGAGCCAGTGATAGTGGTGTTAAAATGTTTGGCAGCTATACCATAACTTGGTAGAAAGTGGAGGGGCAGAATCAAGGAAGAAAGCAGATGTCTACCACAAACAAAATGGTAGAGAAGCAAATCTTTTTATGTATACTACTTTATAATATGATGAAAGTCAATAAAGGGAGAATTATTCAATGATTTATCTGGCATAGTTGCTTAGCAGTTTGAAAAATAATTATTATCTCTGACCAAACACCAAAATGAATTATGGGGATTGGAACTATTGGTGGAAATAATCAAACCATAATAATCTGAAAGGAAATATGTTGTAATATTTTTCTGAACTCACAATAGGAAATTCAAAGAATATGACACAAAATATTACAGATGTTCTTTTCTTTATCTTTTTCCTCCTATGTGATTTAAAAGCAGTATTGTATGTGTGTGTGTATATATATATACATACACACACACATACAATACTGCTTTTAAATATTTATATGCCTATAATGTATAGAAATGTTATGTATTTGTCAACATCCCTTATAAAGAAAATTTTCTTCTTAATAAAATACCAAAAACCTTAATTCAACATTCAACAGCACATAGAAAGGATTATATATATATATACATGTACATATATATATATATATATATACATGTATATATATATATACTGCTATATATTATATGTTATATAATGCCCCAACATTTGAAAATTAATGTAATAATGTATACACCCCAATGTTTTTTGCAGCGCTTTCAACAATAGCCAAATTATGGAAAGAGCCCAAATGTCCATCAACTAATGAATGGATAAAGAAGATGTGGTTTATATATACAATAGGATACTACTTGGCAATGAGAAAGAATGAAATCCTGCCATTTGCAGCAATGTGGATGGAACTGGAGCGTATTATGCTAAGTGAAATAAGTCAGTCAGAGAAAGACAGTTATCATATGTTTTCACTCATATGTGGAACTTGAGAAACTTAACAGCAGACCATGGGGAAGGGAAGGGGAAAAATTAGTTTCAAACAGAGAGGGAAACAAACCATAAGAGACTCTTAAATACAGAGAACAAACTGCAGGTTGATGGGGGGCTAGGGCAGGGGAAAATGGGTGATGGGCATTGAGGAGTGCACTTGTTGGGATGAGCACTGGGTGTTCAGTGCTCAATCATGGGATGAATCATGGGATGGATCAATCAGTGATGAATCACGGGATCTACCCCAAAAACTAAGAGCACACTATATACACTGTATGTTAGCTAACTTGACTATAAATGTTATATAAGCCCCTGTTCTTGGTTTAAAATAGAAAAAAAAAAAAGAAAGAAAATTAATGTAATATACTATATGAATAAGGTAAAGGGGGGAAACCTATATGATTATCTCAATAAACACAGAAAAAAAATTGACAAAATCCAACACTGTTTCATGATAAAGGATATATGTTGGGATATTTTTCTGAACTCACAATATTCCCAAAAAACTAGCAATAGAAGGAAACTTCCTTAACCTTACAAAGGGCATCTGTAAAAAACCTGCGGCTAATATATTTTTAACAGTGAAAGACTACATGCTTTCCCTATGTGATGAAGAACAAGGCAAGGATCTTCACTCTTGCCATTTTTATTCCACATTGTAATAGATATTCTAGTCAGGAAAGATCAGAAAAGAAGTAAAACCAGCTCTATTCATAGATGACAAGATATTGTACATAGAAACTCCTAAAGAATCCACTAAAAAACATCTGATAAATGAGTTCAGCACGTTTGTGGGATACGTGATCAGTATTGTATTTCTACAATACACTTTGCAATACACTTGCAATAAACAAGTGAAATCAAGTTCAAATATCTGAAAATGAAATCAAGAAAACAATTCAGTTTACAATAGCATCAAAAAATAAAATTCTTAGGAATGAGTTTAACAAAAGAAATTAAAAAAATATTTTGAAAACTACAAAACTTTGTTGAAAGAAATTAAAGATTTAAACAATGGAAAGACAACTCATGTTCATGGATCAGGAGACTTAATATTGTTAAAATGGCAATAATCTCCAAATTGAGTTACAGGTTTGATGCAATTACTCTTGGAATCCAAGATAACTTATTTATAGGAATTGATAAGTTGATCCTAAAATTCATATGAAAGGGGAGCCTGGGTGGCCAAGTCGGTTAAGCATCAGACTTCAGCTCATGTCATAATCTCACGGTTCATATGTTTGAGCCCCACATTGGGCTCTGTGCTGACAGCTCAGAGCCTGGACCCTGCTTCAGATTCTGTCTCCCTCTCTCTCTGCCCCTCCCTTGCTCATGCTCTGTCTCTCTCTCAAAAATAAACATTAAAAATTTTTTATATAAAAAAATTCATCTGGAAACATAAGGGACCATAATAGCTAAAACAATCTTTAAAAATAATAACCATGCCCATTGACAGATGAATGGATAAAGAAGATGTGGTATATATACACAATGGAGTATTACTCAGCAACCAAAAAGAATGAAATCTTGCCATTTGCAATGACATGGATGGAACTAGAGGGTATTATTCTAAGCAATATTAGTCAGAGAAAGACAAATATCATATGACTTCACTCATGTGGAATTTAAGATCCAAAACAGAAAAACATAAGGGAAGGGAAGCAAAAAGAATATAAAAACAGGGAGGGGACAAAACGTAAAAGACTCTTAAATAAAGAGAACAAACTGAGGGTCGCTGGAGGGGTTTTGGGTGGGAGATGGCCTAAACAGGCAAGGGACATTTAGGAAGACACTGATTGGGATGAGCACTGGGTGTTATATGTAGGCGATGAATCACTGGATTCTACTGAAATCGTTATTGCACTATATGCTAACAAGTAAATTTTAAAATTAATTAGTTAATTAATTAATTAATTAAAAAGTAATAATAAGCAAGTGGGAGGAATCACTTCCCAATTTTGAAATTTATTACAAAGCAACAGTAATCAAGACAGTGTGGTGTTAGCATAGGGACAAACATAAAGATCAATGGAACAGAACTGAGAATCCAGAAATAAACTCTCACATTCACAGTTAACTCAATTCCTGCAAGGATGCCAAAACAATTCAATAGGGAAAGAATAGTCTTTCAGCAAATCGTGCTAGGACAACTGGATAGCCACATACAAAAGAATGATTTTGTACCCCTACCTAACACCATATAAATAAATAAAGTCAAATGGACCAAAGACTAAGATCTAAAATAATATTAGAAGAAGATATAGGAGTCAATCTTCAGGACATTGGATTCAGCAATATTGTCTTAGATATGACACCAGAAGCATGAGCAACAAGAAAATAAACTGGACTTCATCAATATTAAAAACACTTGTGTGTCAAACAACACTATCAAGAAAATTAATAAACAACTCACAAAATGGGCAAAAATGTTAGCAATTCAAATATTGAACAAGGACTGGTATTTAGAATATGTAGAGTACTCCCACCACTCAATAATAAACAGATAAATAATCCAATTAAAAAATGGGCAAAGGGGCACCTGGGTAGCTCAGTTGGTTAAGCACCCAATGCTTAATTTCAGCCAGGTCATGATCTTATGGTTAGTGAGATTAAGCCCTATGTTGGGCTTTGCACTGAGGGCATGGAGCCTGCTTAGGATCTCTCTCTCTCGCTCTCTCTCTCTCTCTGTCCCTTCCCTGCTTGCCCTCTCTCTCTCTCTCAAAATAAATAAACATTTCTGAAAAATGGGCAAAGAATCTGAAAAGACATCTTCAAAAAAGACATGCAAATGGCCAATAAGCACTCAAAAAGATGCTCAATATTATTAGTCACCAAGAAGATGCAAATCAAAACCATAATAAGATACCACTTTACACCCACTGAGAATGGCTAGTATCGAAAAGAAATGATGAAGAACACTGGTAAGGGTATGGAGAAATTACAACACTTGCATGTTGCTGGTGAGAACGTAAGGTGCTGCAGTTCCTTGGCAAGCAGTTTGGCATTTCATCAAAAGTTAAACACCCAGCAATTCCACTTCTACATATATACCCAAGAGAAATTAAAACATATGTTACCACAAAAACTTGTGCATGAATGTTCATAGCAGCATATTCATAATGGCAAAGAGGTAAAAACAGCCCGAATGTCCACCAACTAATGAATGGATAAACAAAAGGTGGTATATTTATACAATGGAATGCAATGAAATATTATTTGGCCATATAAAGGAATATTGATACAAATTATAGATGAACCTTGAAAACATTATGCTAAGTTAAAGAAACCAGTCACAAAAGACCAAATACTACATGATTTCATTTATATGAAATCTCCAGGATAATCAAATCTATAGGAACAGAAGGTAGATTAACAGTTGCTTAAGGGTGGGAAAATTGAGAAGTGAGAGTGAAGGTGTTTCTTTCTAGGGCTATGAAAATGTTCTAAAATTGATTGTGATAATAGTTGCCTATATAAGTGACATAGTAAAAACCATCGAAATACACATTTTATTTTTTTAAGTTTATTTTTTGATTGAGAGAGAATTCACATGTGCAAAACTGGGGGAGGAGCAAAGAGAGAGAGAGAGAGAGACAGGATCCCAAGCAGGCTCTGCATTGTCAGCATGGAGCCTGACACAGGGACTCAAACTCACAAACCTCGAGATCATGACCTGAGTTAAAGTGGGACACTTAACCCACTGGGCCACCCAGGCACCCCTCGAATTGTACATTTTAATTAGGTGCATTACATGTGAGTATATCTTAATAAAACTGTTACCAAAAAAATTAGATATCAAAAGATGGGCCTTTTGAGGAGTACCTGGGTGGCTCAATTGAGTGACTGACTCTTGATTTCGGCTCAGGTCATGATTCCGTGGTTCATAGGATCAAGCCCTCTTCGGGCTCTGTGCTGACATCGTGGAGCCTGCTTGGGATTCTCTCTCCCCCACTCTCTCTATGTCCCTCCCCCCCGCCTTTCTCTCTCTCTCTCTCTCTCTCTCTCTTTCTCTCAAAATAAAACCTAAAAAACATGGGCCTTTTCATACTGACATACCATGGTCAGATTAGAAAGTGATAATGGTAAAGGTCATACATCTTGAAAGTTGATCTAAATAACACAAAATCTGGAAAAAATAAGGTGAAGAGAATCTGTACTTACTGGAGATTGCAGGTAAGGAAAAAGAATACATGTAATTTCAGTAAAAAAGAGCTTTCACTTTTATATTGCCTATATACTTAGCAATAGAAAATGTGCTGGTAGTTTTTGCTGCTTATTTACAGTTAGTATAGCTAGCTGAATAGATCATAAAAATCTTTAACCCAGAAAAAATATTCCCAGAGGTTTAGAAACGTATGTCGTTCTAATAACTAGGGCCAGAACCAGCTTGTTGTAAGTAGGAACACTGAGACATCCTCCTGGTAATGCATTCAATTTTGTTCCAACATAGCTATAAGGGTAGCATCAAATACTGAAACTTACGTTTTGAATATTATGACTTGCTATAAAGTCAAATCATAAGCCTTGTGTTGTGTGTTTTGAATGCAATATAAAAATGGACTTGAATGCTTCTTTGAAAATGACTGACGGTTTAACTTTGATTCATTGGTGTATATTATGAAATAAATATGGGACTCCAGGAGTACTTTTTATAAGATCCTGGTCTGGTTTTTCACGTTCTAGCTCTTTGGTGTAGGTTTGATATTTTAAAATAATATTAAAATGGGAATCAATTCACCTATCACTTGGGGAATACAAGTATACATGAAGAAAGTAACTTGTTTTAGGAGCCAGAATGGAAGACCAGGGACTTGAAGTCTGTAATCAGAATTCGTTGATCTATGAGGAATAATCTCTTCGGAGGGACCTGAATCAAGGCTCTTCTTCACGGTCTTAGTGCAACATCATGTGTCCATGTCACTGCAGTCATTATCTAATGTCTAAAATTGTTTATTCCTTCCTACTGAGGTCTTTAGATCAGGAAGAAGTTTCTTCATTGAAGAGAATTCATATAATCTTGGGCTAACGAAGACTGGGAATTATTTTCATTGAGAACACTGGTGTGCCACATGATCATAAAATATGATTAAAAATTTTGTAAAACAGCAGTGCTAGACGTGCCTATATCCTGGCAACCCACCTCCATTTCCTCAGATAAAGTTACCACTTAAATGTCTTTTAACTTATTTCATCTACAATATTTTCATGGAGACTATTAGCAGAGACAAAGCAGCAGTTGAAAGTAGGCTTTGAGAGGAGGGCTAAGCACATCATGAAGTTTGTGCTCTTAGCAGTTTCCACTTGCTTCCTGATTCTCTTTTCTTCCTTTTGCTGCATATGCCTCCTTTACCTTGCATCCATTTTAGGCTTTATACTCTCTGTTTTGCAGGAGAAACTCTTATAAATAAATTCACATTAAGATCTTGGTGGCCTGAAGTTGTCCCTCCAGAAATCTTTTTTTTTTTAAGCAGTCCTGGGGCACCTGGGTGGCTCAGTCGGTTGAGCATCGGAGTTCAGCTCAGGTCAAGATCTCATGGTTCGTGGGTTCAGGCCCTGCGTTGGGCTAGGTGCTGACAGCTCAGAGCCCGGAGCTTGCTTCAGATTCTGTGTCTCCCTCTCTCTCTGACTGGCTCACGCTCTGTCTCTTTCTCTCTCTCCTTCTCAAAAATAAACATTAAAAAAAGCAGTCCTCTCCCAAGGAAAAAAAATATGACTCGAGACCTATGTGGGGAACATATTTCAGGTAAAATCTTGACACATAAATTCTGCAAAGTCAATTACTTTGTCACTCAGCATGATAAAAGAATCACAATTAAACAATAAGTCTAACTATATAATGTTTATTTTGAAATAGCTGTTAAGGGGTTAAATAAGAAAATACCATCAGCCTAGAAATAAATAGAGCACAGAGATACGGTTAAAAGTAGAAAGAGGGGCACCTGAATGGCTCAGTCGGTTAGGTGTCTGACTCTTGATTTCGGCTCAGGTGATGATCTCATGGTCATGAGTTCGAGCCCCAAGTCAGGCTCCACACTGCGTGTGGAACCAGCTTAAGATTCTCTCTCCCTCTCTCTCTGCCCCTCCAACCTCCCTCAAAAAAAAAGGAGGGGGGAGTAGAAAGAAAACTGTCATCAAAGTGCATTGGCAACACTTTTCCCACTTAGCAATCAAGACAAGGGTAAAAACAGGGAAAGTAGCATCATCAATACGTAAAGTGAGTTTCCTCACACTTATTTATTAAGAAGAGAATTGAAGACAATGTTGAATTTCTCATGAAAATTAAAGCAGTCGAATCACAAGGAATGGATCTGCAGAGAAAATAAATGAAGTTAGTGATCTGTGTTTTCCAATCTGGTGTGTGAAGTGGTTCCATACTCTGGTTTTATTTTGAAGGTCCACGATTACCAAAAGATTTGGAACATCTTTTCATGTACTTATGAGCCATGTCTGCTTCATCTTGGCAAAATTTCTGGTTATTTCTGTTGTTATCTTTCTAATGAAGCATTTGTATTTTTCTTACTGAGTCACAGGAATTACTTAAACATTTCGGATGAATCCTTTATTGGTTATATGTGTTGCAATTATCTTCTGTAAGCTTATGGTATGTATTTTCACTCTCTTAATGTTGTCTTTTGATGAACAGAAGTTCTAAACTTGAATGTAGTTGGTTCATTGTTTTTTATATTTTTCTGTTTTAATAAACCTTTCCCTACCATAATTCAATAAAGATATTATCCAATATTGTCTTCTAAAGTTTAATTGTATTGCATTTCTATGAGGTATGTAATCCATCTTTTTTTTGTATGTATGGTATAAGGTACGGGGTGCAATTTCATTACTCCTTCCCATGGTTTATAGAAATGCATTTATCAACATAATAATATTGATGTACCTAGCAACTTGCTAAGTTTCTGAAATTAATTCTAATGATTAATCCATAGATTAAATTTGGTTGTTATGTGGACAATCATCTTCTCACCTGCAAAAAAAAGTTTCTTCCTTTTCATCTCTATTCTTTTTCTTTCTGTTTGCCTAGAATATTCAATACACTATTGAATATAAATAGCTACTGTGGCTATCCTTGCCATTTTCCTAATGCCAGAGTAAACTTCCATTGTTTCATGAATAAAACTTGGTATATGATTTTATACATACTTTTTGTCAAATTTAGAAAGTTCTCTGTTATTCCTAGTTTCCTAAGAGTTTTATCATGAAGATAAATGATGTTTTATAAAATGCATTCTCTGCATTTATGAAGACAATCATATGAACTTCCTCCTTTCAATTGTTAAAATGGTCATTTAAACTGTGTATTTCTGGAGTTAAACCCGATTTTGTGGAACACATTATCCTTTTTTAGCTGGATTTGATTTGCTAATTCTTTGTTTAGGGGTTTTGTACTTCATGCATGATACTAACTTGTAAATTTTCTTTCTCACACTGTCCTTTTAAGTTTTTCTTTTCTTGCACTTAATTTGCTCTTTTTCTAGTTTCTTAGTGAAAACTTAGGCCATTGATTTCAGAGTTCTTTTCAAATACAAATATTCAGCGGCTCCTGGGTGGCTCAGTTGGTTAAGCATCCAACTATTGGTTTTGGCTCTGTTCGTGATCTCTCAGTTCATGAGCTTAAGCCCCACACTGGGCTCCATGCTGAGAGAGTGGAGCCTGCTTGGAATTCTCTCTCTCTCCTGATCTCTCTGCCCCTCCCTCACTCATTTTCTCTCTTTCTCTCTCTCCCCCCCCCCCACCCTCAAAATAAATAAATAAGCTTTAAAAAAAACCCACAAATATGGGGCACCTGGGTGGCTCAGTCGGTTCAGCATCTGACTTCAGCTCAGGTCATGATCTTGCGGTTTGTGAGTTTCAGCCCCACATGGGGCTCTGTGCTGACAGCTCAGAGCCTGGAGCCTGCTTCGGATTTTGTGTCTCCCTCTCTCACTCCCCTCCGCCACTTGTGCTCTGTCTCTCTCTATCAAAAATAAATAAAAGTAAAAAAACAATTTAAATAAAACCCCAAAATGTAACATTCAACACTGTGAATTAGGTCAGGATAGTCAGCAGTGTTGTTCATAATCGGGAGGTCTTTACTGATTTTTTTTCTAGCACTTTCATCAATTTCTGTGTAAAATCCCCAACCATAATTGTGTTAAACTCTTCAACTATATTTACGGAATTGTCAATTTTGTCAACTTTTATTTATGAATTACACATTATGCTAGACTGCTTGTTATATCCCCAGGTCCCTGTGGTTCTATTCTTTTTATTTTTTTGATCTTCCCCTCTCTTTAGACTGAATAATTTCCACTGATGTATCTTCAAGTTCTCTGACTCTTTCCTCTGTCATCTCCATTCTGCTATGAAGTCAACCCAGTGACATGTTTATTCCACGTATTGAATTCTTCACTCTAGAATTTCCATCTTATTTGTGTTTATAGCTTCTATTTCTCTGCAGTGATTTCCTCCTACCCTTTCAGTCCAATCATATTGTGCTTTACCTGACTGAGCATAGTTATAATCGCTGCTTCAAGGCCTTTGGCATTTCCAACATGTGGGGATCTGGGATTTGCTGTCATTGATCACTTTTTTTTTTCTCTTATATGCCCTTAATTCCCTGAATGTCAAGAGAATCTGGGTGATATCTTAGATATTGTAAATGCTATGCTGTGGATTCTGGACTCTGGTTTCTTTCATAGTTCTCCAAAGAGGATTGAGATTCTGTTTTAGCAGGATACAAATTGGTTAAACTTATACCACAAGCTCTTTCTTGCCTGTAACCAGTGGAAGCTCAAATCCCAGTTCAGATATTTTATTTTAGGAGCACTGCGATAGTCCGCCCTACGGATGTATGTTGTTCAGAGGTCAGCCTTGGGCAGAATTTACACACAGGAATTTTGGGTTCCACTTCTTAGGCTCTGTCTTTTCTGGGGTTTCCGTCTCAGTCTCTGGAAGCCCTTGTTATGTGAGGTTCTGTCCCTCGGCTGCTCAGGACAGAGGATGGCTGATTTACTTATCAGAGTTTTAGCTGCTCACATCTTGCTTCATCTACAGTCTACCTCTGGGGTCAAGCTGTAAAACAGAACAGGATTCACCTCACACTGGTCATGTCTTTCAAATTTTAATTTCCCCCTAGTTTTGCTGCCTTTTGTTCACTCTGCAGAGCTCTCAGGTAGTTTTTCTCTTTTGTTATCTGGTTGGAATTTCAGTCTGTTAGGAGCTCACTCCTCTGTGCTAGGACAGAAACCTTTCCATATCTTAAGTTATAAAGTCATATTTAAAGACAAGATGTTTGCTAAATAGACACTTAAAATTTGATGACAACTGGCAGAAGTAAAATCTGCCCCCTGGGGTGCCTGCCTGGCTCAGTCAGTGGGGCAAGCAACTCACAATTGCAGGGTTGTGAGTTTGAGCCCCATGTTGGGCATGGAGCCTACTTAAAATTTAAAAAAAGAAAGAAAGAAAAGAAAAAGGCCGTGGAATGTTACTACATAATCATTGATAAGAGGGTAAAAGTGCTTTTTTCCCACTGTTGTGGCAATGCCATGGCTGGCCAACCTACTCACGGTCTTTTTAGGGTTGTTCCTAGAGGCAAGAAAGACTGTGAATAAGCTGGGGATGATTCTGTCATAAGCTTTTCAGATGTCCCTCACAGCATGGTTTATCATAAATCACTGACTTTCAGTATGGAGAACGAACCCCTCTGAGACAGTGCAGAACCTCTGGCTTTTTCATGGTCATCATGATCACTGACAGCTTTATACTGTTGTAGCAACAATTTCCCAGGGCAGACATCACTTTAATAGTGCTTTCTAGGTGGCAGAGGTCATTTACCTCAGAGACACTTCAAAAGCATTCATTGATGTATTTTTGTTTTGAAGGATGGAAGGGCGAATTGCCTGAAGGCTGTACAAATCACTGTGGTTAATGTGTGGTGGGATAGCCAAGGCCCCTAGGAGTACTAATAGCATGTTAGAAGACATCTAATGATAGACTGTATAGGATGTTGGACATACATTTAAATACCAAGCTTGTCAGAAACATTATTTTTTCACTGTTCCTGTGTTCAGCAACAAAGTAATCTCAATAAAACTTGGCAAGTCTGAAAATGTTCCAAGATCCTGAAATTGTCCTGTACTTCTTATAATGATAGTTATGGGTAAGAGATAATGTTCATGACTGTGAGAGAAGGTTGTGCCCCTTAGATCCCAAATCCTGTGTGTGTGTGTGTGTGTGTGTGTGTGTGTGTGTGTGTGTGTTTAAATAAGTGGCTTCAGGTCATATTTAAGTATTTTAAAGCAGTGTTTTTCAAAGTGTGGCCCAAAGACAACCTGCATTAAAATCTGTGGTGTTGATTTTTTTTCTAATTTTTTAAATGTTTTGTGTGTGTGTGTGTGTGTGGTGTTGCTAAAGATGTAAATTTGGAACCTTACCTCAGCCCTAGACAATCAAAATCACAAGAGGGAGGGTGGGAGAGATGAGGCCCTACAAATTGCATTTTTGTCAAGCTCCCCCAGGAGAGTTTCAGGCAGATGCAAGAGAAGAACTATAGTAGATCCTCAGAAGGATATTCTTCCACATAAAGATGACAGTAAAGTGATTTAATAAATTCCACGGGTTTTTCTTTTTATTTGATACATTTAGTATATATCTCCTAAATACAAAACACCATGCTAGGTACTGCTGGGATATAAAGATGAGTAAAGCATGAAAGTTCTTCAAGGTGATTCTTTTCTGCTAAAGACTGGAGTGCCCAGAATAGTTTGATTAGAAAAAAAAAGCGCCAAAGCTTCTATTTGGAGTTACGATTTGGATTGAATGTGTCTCAGATTTTAATTTTAATGCATTTCTCAATGTATCTGAGTGTTAAAAAAAAAGTCACTCCATCACAGAGACAGCTATAAAGTCTGAGACCCACCAAAAGAGTTCCAAAAGGAATTTTTAAATGAATTTCCTCAGTGTCTCAGTCAGGTCCCTAGAAGCAGAGCCTGAGACAGGGATTCATGTGCAATTGGTTTATTGAGAAAGCACTTTCCCCAGACACTGTAAGAGAGGGAGGGTAGCAAGAGAGGACAGGGGAAGGAGCCAGACAAGGGTGTAGTTTCAGGAGAGGTGTAGCCTTAGCCTGGCCAGACCCTTCTGGGAGCACTTGAGCATGAAGCAAGAGTCAAGCACCTGCCCCAGAGGCTTTCCTGCACAGCTGCACAGTGACTGGCCAGGAGCCAGCAGCAGCAGCCTCCAGGCTCTCCTAACCATCCCCTGCCAGCCAAGTGCCATCCTCCTCTTAGGGGTGCAGCTGTGAGCCAGTAGCACCCAACATTCATGGTAGCTGGGCATGGGTACACTACCTGGTAAGGGGATCAGAGAGGACACCGAAGGCATCTGCCACGCTCAATGCTTGAGGTGATTCTTCCTTTATGCTGCACTGACTCTACTCTTAAGACTCTGCAGTTAGACTGCTTGGATGCAGACCTCAGCTTCATCCCTTAGTTGCTGCCTTACATGAGGATCTTTGTGCCTTAGTATTCTCATCTTTAAAATAGAATTTATAGGGGCGCTGGGTGGTTTAGTCAGTTAAGTGTCCAACTTCGGCTCAGGTCATGATCTCACAGTTTGTGGGTTCAAGCCCCACATTGGGCTCTAGCTGACAGCTCAGAGCCTGAAGCCTGCTTCAGATTCTGTGTCTCCCTCTCTCTCTCTGCCTCTCCCCTGTTTTTACTCTCTCTCTCCCTCTCTCTCTCTCTCTCTCTCTCTCTCTCCCTCTCTCCCTCCCTCAAAAATATATAAATAAACATTTAAAAAATAAAATAGAATTTATAAAGCTAACTACTAGACTGTTGAGAAGATAATGAGATAATCCAAACCAAGTGTTTTACACAGTGCCTAGTACATATAGGAAGCACTCAACAAATTTTAGCAAATACTAGTTCTTATTTTCATTCCCTTACTACAGTCCTCATTAAGAAACTCTTTTATATTTAGGGGCACCTGGGTGGCTCAGTCGGTTGAGCACCTGACTTCGGCTCAGGTCATGATCTCACAGTTCATGGGTTGGAGCCCTGCGTCGGGCTCTGTTTTGACGGCTCAGAGCCCAGAGCCTGCTTCAGATCCTGTATCTCCCTCTTTCTCTGCCCCTCCACCCTTTGCAATCTCTCTCTCCAAAATAAATAAACATAAAAAATAAACATTTAAACATTTTAAATTTTTTTATATTTAAAAAAAATTGTAATGCTTATTTTATATTTGAGAGAGAGAGTCAGAGAGAGAGAGACAGTGCGCGAGCAGGGGTGGGGCAGAGAGAGATGGAGACAGAATCTGAAGCAGGCTCCAGGCTCTGAGCTGTCAGCACAGAGCCTGACATGGGACTCGAACTCAGAAACTGTGAGATCATGACCTTAGTCATGACCTGAGCCAAAGTCAGATGCTTAACTGGCTGAGCCACCCAGGGACCCCTGGTCCTCATTAAGACCTTGATTATCACGTGTCTAGGATTTTCCATCAGCTTCCTGCCTGGTTTCTCTGACTCAGACACCACCTCCCTTTCCACTAAAACACACCAAATAGACACATACGCCTTTTCCAAACTGCCCTACATACATAAGCACATACATGGAAGTTCTCCTCCTAAAGAGTTCCTTTCATCATATTCTCTATTTGAAACTCCCTTACCTCCACAAAAAAATCCCAATTTTAGCCTGCAATTCAGGTTGTTTTGTAGCTTGGTTATTCATTGCCTTTCCAGTTTTATTTGTTGCTATTTGTTTACACCAGCAGTTCTCAAAATTTTGGTCTCATGACCCCTTTACATTTTTAAGCGTAGCTGATACCTATTGAAAGTTACCATATTTGAAATTAAAACTGAGAAATGTAGAAAAGATTTATTGACTTGTTTAAAAATAATAATAAGCAGGAGCACCTGGGTGGCTCATTCAGTTAAGCATCTAACTTTTGATTTCAGATCAGGTCATGATCTCATAGTTCAGGATTTCAAGCCCCACATCCAGCTGTGCACTGACATCATGGAGCCTGCTTGGGATTCTCCCTCTCCCTCTTTCTCTGCCCCTCCCCACTTGCTCACTCTGAAAATAAGCTTAAAAAATGAACTTAAAAAAATATTTAAAAAATAACAATATGCACATTACATGCTATTATAAATATCTTTTTATCAAAACCAAATGTATTTTCCAAATTAAATAAATTTAGTGAAAAGAATAGCACTTTTATTTTTGCAAGTTTCTTGACTAGTTGTCTTAATAGAAGACAGCTGATTCTGATATGTTTTGCACTCAATGTTGTTTTAGTTCAAGTATATGAAGAAAATATGGCCTTATGCAGATACACAGTTGGAAAGGGGAAAAGTATTTTAAAAGCTTTATAGATAACCATAAATATTCTCTTCTGATACCAATATTCAACAAGTGGTAAACTTTCTCAAAGATTAGCTACAACGAGTAATCTGAGACCAAATTGATGGTCTTTGTACTCTGCTACATTACAATCCATTGCACTCTGAGAGGATCTTTTACTAGGTGCATGATTTTGATCTCTCAGACTCCCTAGAGGGTCTCAGGCACCCCAGGGTTCCTTACACTGCACTCCAAGAACCAAGTTCTGTTCTATATAAACCCTCTGCATTCTGTATCTCTTGTTTTTAAAGTGTAGCCAGTCGTGTTTTCATGGCTGTGTCTCACCTAGACAGCCAGAGGCTGGCTTGTCCACTAACCCCCAATGTGGTACATCTCAGACCGGTTACTAAAGGTCAGGGTCCTGCTCTGGCTCCTTTCAAGAGCAGTACTGGAAAAAGCAACAGGGAGAGTCGCTTTGCAGTTAAGGCACAGCCATGTAGATGAACTGCAGGGCTGGGTGAGAGGTCATCAGAAATCCTTGTCTGTGCCTGTTAAACTGGTCACTCTTTGTGTAAGAAAAGCCAATCTGGAATTGCAGAATGTTGTGTTAATTCTGCTCTTTGCTATAGTTGAATAAAATAAAAACACTGTGTGGGTGGGAAAAATCATAATAAAATAAAATGGGGACACCAGGGTGGCTCAGTCGGTTCAGCATCCGACTCTTAACTTCAGCTCAGGTCATCATCTCATAGTTCGTGAATTCTAGCCTGGCATTGGGCTGTGTGCTGACAGTGCAGAGCCTGCTTGGGATTCTCTCTCTCTCTCTCTCTCTCTCCCTCTCTCTGCTCCTCCCGTGCCTCTCTCTCTCTCTCTCCCCAAATAAATAAATAACATTCAAAATAAAATAAAATAAAATAAAATAAAATAAAATAAAATAAAACAAAATAAACCCAGGATTTTGTTGTTTTTATTCAGTAAAGCCAACTGATCAGCAGACGACTGCCACTGAAAAGATGGTGGGTTACTTACAGTTCCCAGGGAGAGGAGGCACAACATGCTACCCAGGGCCACAGGAAGCACCATGGTCAGTGTGGAGGCACAACAAGCCAGGGGAAAGCATGGCCAAAAGACTTGATTGCAGTTTTCATGGGACAGAACAGATGAGGCAGGGTGAGCAGCTGAACAGGTTTAGGATCAGATAGTTTGAATAACTTCTGTGGGCTCGGGGCTACAGGTGTGGTCTCTCTGGTTGTCTGCTACCTGGCCCTTGGGTGGTTTCGGGCAGGAAAATTGTGTCCTGAAGTGCAGGAGCCTGATAAAAGCAGGCAGATGGTGGGTAGGGGCATGGGATTTGTTGGTTTACATATCGAAAGTGTGCTTGTCCTCTGAAGGCCAGTGGTTTGCTATCCGTAGGAATTAGCTACCTACCCCTTAGAGGGGAAGTCTGTCCTCAGGACAACAAGGCACCAGGATGTCAAAGCATCAAGAAACAAAAAATAAGTATACCTGAAACTAATAGAACGTTGCGGATCAACTAGACTTCAATTAAAAATTAAAAATTAAAATTAAAAACATGATTAATACGCCTTTCAGATTGGTTTACTTACTTTCTCATAGTATATCAGATATATTCTGGCCCCATCCCTTTTCTCAGTCCTCTTAAACCCTAAATTTGTTGTACCTATTTATAGTCTTCTCATCCATCAAGACCGAGCTCAAAGCTCCCCTCTACTTTGAAGATTTCCCTGACAAATAATTTGGTGTTTCATCAATTGTACATTCCTCTGCAACACCACTTGAATTATTGTCCTATGTTGTTATTTAACTTTCTTTGGGTATAAGCTAAATTTCTCCAATTAGATTGTTAATTTCTTGAGATCGGCAACCTCATTTTATCCTGTTCAGATCTTCCAGACTGTCTACCTTTACTCTGTGTGTGTAAACCTGCAGCCACTACCCAGGAATGAGCCTCTAGTATCATCGCTCTGTCTTGGCTCATACTGTCTTGCCACTGTCTCCTCATTTCCTCTGCTCCTAACCTCTTGCCAGATCTCCTCTCCATGGTTCTTCCCTTTGAGCTGGATGGATGCCTCCTACTGGCCCTTTGCCTTTACTTCTCAGGGAGTCTGAACTTGTTTCTCAGAGCGCATTTACTTCTGGTCTTTCTGGCCCTTGTCCATCTTCTGGAATCTTCCCTCAACTTTTTCATGAGTTGTAGGAAGCATGAAACAGACATACGGCTTGGATTATCATAGACTTTACATAGATGTGTGTGGAACTATAGCTTTATAGCCTTTTAAGTCACACTGTTTTCAGTAATTTGAGATTTTATACACAATTTGTGTCATCAAAAACAATCAACACTTTAACGAGCCTCTTCTGTGTTCCCCTATCCTATGTCTTAAGAACTGTAAGATAATTTATGAAAAATAGGTAAATACTTTGTTTTCACTGTCTTGTCTGACATATAAATCTTTGCCTAAAGGAGTTGGAAAGCCATCTCAACCTTCTCTGATTTGCTTAAATGAGTCCTATTTGAAAGATTTTTCTGAAACAAAACCTCATTAATGTCATTTAACTAAAAACAATATTATGGTGGGGTATTTAGAACTATATTTTTCTTTCTTAGCTCTGACTCAATATCAGAGTTTGTACTAGTTGGATTAGATGAAGTCAATAAACAACAACAAAATTTTTTTCTTTCTTTTTTTTTTAAGTGAACCCTTCATGCACCATAGGGCTTGAACTCACAACCCTGAAATCAAGAGTTGCATGCTCTACCAATTGAGCCAACCAGGCACCCCTAAACAAAAAAAAAATGTTTTAAAGGTATTTGGGAACTAGCTAAAGAAAGAGATGTGCTTCTAATATGCCTTTGTTTAAACCTTCAGATCCCTTTATGAAGACAAAGATCATGAACATTTTATTTTCTTTTTTAAATTTTTTTATGTTTATTTATTTTTGAGAGAGAGGGACAGAATGTGAGCAGGGGAGGGGCAGAGAGAGAGGGAGACACAGAATCCGAAGCAGGCTCCAGGCTCTGAGCTGTCAGCACAGAGCCCGATGTGGGGCTCAAACCCACTAACTGTGAGATCATGACCTGAGGCAAAGTCAGACACTTAACCGACTGAGCCACTCAGGTGCCCCAATTAAATTTTCTTTTTTTAAATAGGCTTCACACCCGAGCACACCCAAGCGTGGAGCTTGAACTCATCCTGGAGGTTAAGACCTGAGCTGAGATCAAGAGTTGGACACTTAACTGACTGAACTACCCAGGTGCCCCAAACGTTTTATTTTCTTTCTTTCTTTCTTTTTTTAAATGTTTATTTATTTTTGAGAGAGAGAGAGACAGAGACAGAGACAGAGTGCAAGTGGGGGAGGGGCAGAGAGAGAGAGGGAGACACAGAATCTGAAGCAGGCTCCAGGCTCTGAGCTGTCAGCACAGAGCCTGATGTGGGACTTGAACCCACGGACTGGGAGATCATGGCCTCAGCCAAAGTCAGACGCTTAACCAACAGAGCTACCCAGGCGCTCCACATTTTATTTTCTAATGAGGGCAAGAAACATGTGTTGGGTATTCAAGTGGTAAAGTCATTCATTTGTTACACTTAGGTTTTCATTTTGCCGTTTCTCTGATAACTGATTTGCCTGGATTCTGCTAGTGTGCGAATTAATGTGGAACACAAAGGCGATGTCATTTTAAGTGGAATATGGAAGATGTTAATCTTAGTGGCGAAAGGTTAAATAGTAATTTGGTAGTAGATTAAGACTCCCATACAGGGTATTTAGAAGAATATGGCATTTGATTTCATGATCTTTGTTTTCAGCATCTAAGATTTGATTCTTAGACACAGAGGTGTTTTGTGGAAGAATATTGTTCTCTATTTTCTCATTATGGATGACCTCATGATGGATTATGCAACTCATTATGGATATATCATCTACAAATTGATCTTTTTTTAAAGTTTATTTATTTATTTTGAGAGAGAGAGAGACAGAACACACAAGATTGGGGGGGGGGGGGTGTAGGGGGCAGAGAGAGTAGAAAGAGAGAATCCCAAGCAGGCTCTGAACTGTCAGCATGGAGCCTGATGCAGGGCTTGAACTCACAAACTGTGAGATTATGACTTGAGCAGAAACCAAGAGTTGGACGCTTAACCGAATGAGCACCCAGTCATCCCTACAAATTGATCTTAACCTTCTTTGGAATCACTTAACTTTGAGGACTTTCCCAGCCTGAATTTTAAAATGTGTCTTAAATTTATCGTCCTTTGTATAACTTTCATTTTAATTAAGTTATGCTCATTGTCTTAAATGTATCTCCTACAAACTACAAAGAAATCTTCCCCACTTTTAATACACTAATATTTCATTAAGAGATATATTATCAATTTACCAATTCCTGTCATAGTTTTATATGCTGTTTTTTAAATGATTATAATACTTACTATTTACTAAACTTTTATAATCAGATGAAAAATAATGCATGACTGTGTGTTTTGAAAAATAGGGTTATGCATGTATGAGATACAGTTTTTAAACTCTGATCATATTTCTTCTTAACATCTATGTTTCTTAAGTTATAGCTTTAATAATTGGGCTGGTTTTCAGATAAGATCCAATATAGCTTATCAGTCTGATGATGTCTTTCTGTTTTTTTGTTTTGTTTTGTTTTGTTTTTTGATGATGTCTTCCTGGATTTATTTTGAGAGTTTCTCCATTCTTCTTGAGGTACAATATACTGCAACCATAAAACTATTTTCACAGCTTTTAGAGTATGGTTTTATAGAAAAGTAAGTAAATGTTTTCTCTATTATTTATAAATGTCTTTTCTAATCAGTAAAACTAAAAGGCAACTGACAGAATGGGAGATGATATTTACAAATGACATATCAGATAAAGGGTTAGTATCCAAAATCTATAAAGAACTTATCAAACTCACTGCCAAAAAAAACAAATAATCCAGTGAAGAAATGGGCAAAAGACATGAAGAAACACTTCTCCAAAGAAGACATCCAGATGGCCAACTGACACATGAAAAAATGCTCAACATCACTCATCATCAGGCAAATACAAATCAAAACCACAATGAGATACCACCTTACACCTGTCAGAATGGCTAACACGAACAACTCGGGCAACAACAGATGTTGGCGAGGATGCGGAGAAAGAGGATCTCTTTTGCATTGTTAGTTGGGAATGCAAGCTGGTGCAGCCACTCTGGAAAACAATATGGAGGTTCTTCAAAAAACTAAAAATAGAACTACCCTACAACCCAGCAATTGCACTACTAGGCATTTATCCACGGGATACAGGTGTGCTGTTTCGAAGGGACACATGCACCTCCAAGTTTATAGCAGCACTATCAACAATAGCCAAAGTATGGAAAGAGCCCAAATGTCCATTGATGGATGAATGGATAAAGAAGATGTGGTATATATATATATATATATACAATGGAGTATTACTCAGCAATCAAAAAGAATGAAATCTTGTCATTTGCTACTACGTGGATGGAACAGGAGAGTATTATGCTAAGTGAAATTAGTCAGAGAAAGATAAAAATCATACGACTTCACTCATATGAGGACTTTAAGAGACAAAACAGATGAACATAAGAGAAGGGAAACAAGAATAATATAAAAACAGGGAGGGGGACAAAACAGAAGAGACTCATAAATATGGAGAACAAATTGAGGGTTACTAGAGGGGTTGTGGGAGGGGGGTGGGCTAAATGGGTAAGGGGCACTAAGGAATCTACTCCTGGAATCACTGTTGCACTATATGCTAACTAATTTGGATGTAAATTTTAAAAAATAAAAAATAAGATAAAAAAATAATGTCTTTTCTATTTAAAAATATTAAATATTTTAAAAATCTTAAATACCTTAAAGTGTGGAGGGTGATCCACCACTACATTTGCTTGTCATGGAGTTCAACAATGTCACTTAACATTCATGGCACTTCCACTTTGGTATGCTACCATGTCTAAAGGTATTTATTATTAAACTTATTTTTTTTTAATTTTTAACGTTTTTATTTATTTTTGAGACAGAGAAAGGGCGAGGGAGGGGCAGAGACAGAGGGAGACACAGAATCAGAAACAGGCTCCAGGCTCTGAGCTGTCAGCACAGAGCCCGACACAGGGCTTGAACCCATGAACTGTGAGATCATGATCTGAGATGAAGTCGGAAGCTCAACCCACTGAGCCACCCAGGCGCCCCTATTAAACTTATTGAATAAGGCAATTTAACATAGTATAATAATAAATAGAGATGGTAAAATGTTTCCTCCACAAGAAAACCTTCCAATTCTTGCCTTGATCTTTTCTTACAGTGATTGCCCTGATATCTCTAGGAGAGAGACCTACAGTAAGCTTGTTTGGGCCCTCCTTTAGTATATTGACACTACTTATAACTTCTTCCCTTATACTTTTTTAATTAGTTGGGCCCATAATCTTTACAGATTTTCTATTTCTAGTCTAACTATTTCCGCTCCTGAAGTCGTTAATATTCTCCATTGTTTAAAATTTGCTAGTTCAGGGCTCCTGAGTGGCTCAGTCAATTAAGCATCCAACTCTTGACTTTGGCTTAGGTCATGATCACACAGTGCATGAGATCGAGCAAGGAAACTGCTTGAGATTCTCTCTCTCTGCCCTTCCCACCATATGCTCTCTCTCTCAAAATAAATTAATTAATTAAAAAAAATTTTGCTAGTTCATTCTCATCTTCATACATTTGCCCTGAATTTCCCTCCCAGATGGTGTGGGGCCTTGGTGACCCAAGACTGGGTTAATGTGTGACGGTCACAGAATTTGATGTCTAAGAAGATCTGAAACACAGACCTGACAGCAAATCTGGGACAAGCCTGGCAGAGAGTTGAACTGGTATGAATGTTGAATGTGTTTGCCAAAATGGTAATTAGAAGGGGAACAGCAGAGTAGAGGGAATGTGACACAGGCTGGGAATCAGATGTACTGAGTGGAATAAGCCAGTTCATAAGAGAAAGCAGGAGGGAGATGCCTAGCAAGACTTTTTTTTTTTCTTTCTGTGTAAGGCTTGAAGATGGATGGGAGCTTCTAATAGGGTACTTGAGGCCCTGTCCATGGACGGAATCAAAGCAACTCAGGACATGGAGAATGCTCAGGTGCATTTGTTCAACCAACAGTTGTTTACATGTCCACTCAGTGCAGGTGATCCAAAACTGTAAGTCACGTTTTTGGTACATTAGAGAGGTATTATTTGATATTATATATACCTTTTTTTTGGTGCAAAGAAAACTTAAAGCTTTTTTAGGACATCTTGTCTCTACACTTAACTTGAGACCCATAAAATGTCTTATTAAAAATGTGAATATACTTGTAGAAAATACGGTGAATTCTTGCAACAAATGCAATTTCTTGTTCCTTATGTAAATCTTTGGAATGTTTCTTCAACTGACAATTGCCCTTGATGAAAAAGAATAGATAAACTTCAACTAAAGTGAGAACATGACAAGATATTTGGGGAAAATCCACTTAAGATGCATGTATGCTGGGTTAGAAGGAGTGTATTAATTATGCCCCAAAAGAGGATCTTAGCATTTTGAAGTTGGTTTCCTAAAGCTATTAGTTCACATTTAGTGTTTTAGAAATTACTGGAAGCAAAATAGGAATATAATTCTGCCTGTTATAAAACCATGTTATGTCTCTACTTAGAATGTTTCACTTCAAATAAGGCTACAGTGATCATGGAAAGGATCAAAAAAAAGGAACCCAAACTGGACAGAGATAAAGACAGACTTAAAAAAAAATAATTCTTATGTATTTTAGAGAAAGACTTAAAAAATAGGATCTTAGGAAGATATAACTGAGTACAAATATTGAATAAATTCTGAATACTAAAATTAGGCTGTATCTTTTAAAGTAAAAAGTGGTAAATTTTAGGATAATTGTCTATTCCATAGACTCTGTAAATGTGGCTATCTATTGCCTTAAAGTGACATTTTAAATCTCAATTGTGTGTTGATATTTTACCTGTCTTTAGCGCCCTGCCCTGGTGTTTGTTCTTCTGACTGTACCTCTACAGAGATTCATGGAGTTCAATCATCATAGCCTAATAAACATCATTAAATGACGAATACAAAATGAAATCAAGTATAAATAAATAATTTCTTTACATTAAAACTAAAAAAAAGTTCATTACATTCGCATGATGAAGATTAAGTGAATATTATTTTTAAAAATAGCAAACTAGTTTATTGACATTCACCGGCAAAATGAATTAGTCAGTAAATACTTATTAAACTCTATGTAAAATATATAAAAATTTGATGTGTTATAATGAGGTATTATCCATATGACCTTAAGGTAAATAGAAAGGGCTGTGTATGTATGTATGTATGTATGTATTTATTATTGCTATTTTTTAAAGTAATCTCTACGCCCATGGGGCTTAAACTCACAACCCTGAGATCAAGAGTCTCATGCTCCACTGACTGAGCTAGCCAGGCTCACCAAAAGGGCAATGTTTTTAATTTGGGCCAATTTAGGTCTCTGAAACTTGTTTCAAAGTTTGCATCTGTGTATTGTAGTTAAGGCCATCCTGGTTGATTCCAGGAGTGAGGCAATGTCGCCACCTACTGTGCAGACCATGGTAATGATGATGATAAAGGGAAAAATGAATAATTTTCCAGTTTTAAATAAATTATGAGGTAAATATTAAGCTAATTTTGGCTGTGATTACATTATACCACTCCTCAATTGTATCATCAGTGTACTGGATTACTGAGAACCAAACAATTGATCCTAGTTTTGTCAAGCTAGGCCTTGGTAGCCGTGTGCTTTTAAGGTAAACCTCCTCTCTCTTTTTTTTTTTTTTTTTTTTTTTACTTTGAGTGTAATTGACATACAACGTTACATTAGTTTCAGGTATTCAACTAAGCGATTTGACAGGTTTATACATTACGCTATGTTCATGTGTAGCTACCATCTGACCTGTTACATCACTGTTATAATACCATTGACTCCGTCCCTTTTATTCTCATGACTTCTCCTACCATTATTTTACTACTATCAATCTCTCTCTTTATGTCTGTTAATATTTGCTTTATGTATTTAGGCGTTCCAGTGTCAGGTGCATAGATATTTGCAATTGTTATATTCTCTTGTTGGATTGACCCCTTATCATTATGTAAGGACTTTGTCTCTTGTTAGTTTTTGTTTTAAAGTCTGTTTTGTCTGACACACGTATTGCTATCCCAGCTTTTTTTTTTCTTCCATTTGCCTGGTGAGTGTTTTCCATCCTTTTGCTTTCAGTCTGTCTGCACCCTTAGGTCTGAGGGGAGTCTCTGCAGGCAGCATATAGATAGGTCTTGCTTTTTTATCCATTCCCCACCCTATGTCTTTTGATTGGAGTATTTAGGCATACTGATAGGTATGTATTTATTGCCATTTTAAATTTATTTTCTAGTTACTTGTGTAGTTCCTTGTTCGATTCTTCTTGCTCTCTTTGTGACTGATGAGTTTCTATAGTGTTACATTTGGCTTTCTTTCTCTTTATTTTTGTATATCTACCAAAGGTTTGGGTTTGTGGTTACTGTGAAGTTGATATATAACATCTGAAGTAAATAGCAGTCTATATAGATATGACGGTCATTTAAGTTCAAACACGTGCCAAACACAAACACACAGAAAAAGGGGGGGGGGCTTCTTTTTCTTTACCCTCTTCCCTTCCCTTTTAACTCCGTTCTCTACATTTTACATATATGTTGTCATATTTTACATCTTTTTATTCATAACTTTCTCATGTTTAATTAGAACTATTTCTTTTCCATTTAAAGAATTTCCTTTAACATTTCTTGGAAGGCTGGTGTAGTGGTGATAAACTCCTTTAACTTTTGCTTGTCTAGGAACATCTTTACCTCACTTTCCAATCTGAATAAACTTTCCTGGTAAAGTATTCTTGGTTGCAGGTTTTTTTCCTTTCAGCACTTTGAATATACCATGCCATTACATTCTGGCCTGCCAAGTTTCTGCCAAAAACTCAGCTGACAGCCTTTTAAGTTTTTCCTTGTAGATAACTTTTGTTTCTCTCTTGCTGTCTTTAAGATTTTTCTCTTAATTTTTAAACTTTGACATTTTAATTATTATGTGCTGTGATGTGGAACTCCTTGGCTTCATCTTATTCTCTGTGCTTCTTGGACTTGGATGTCTATTTCCTTCCCTAGCTTAGGGAAGTTTTCAGTTATTATTTCTTCAAACATGCTTTCTACACCTTTCTCTCTTTCTTCTTCTTCTGGGACCTCTATAAGTGTGAATCTGTGTTTCCTTGATGTTGTTTAAGAGATCTCTTAATCTAAGTTTATTTTTTAATTAATTAATTAATTTATTTTGAGAGAGAGAAAAAAATGAGAAGAGGAGGAACAGAGAGAAAGAGAGAGAGAGAGAGAGAGAGAGAGAGAGAATCCCAAGCATGCTCCCTGCTGTCAGCATGTAGCCTGATGCAGGGCTCGAATCCATGAACTGTGAGATCATGACCTGAGCCGAGATCAAGAGTCGAATGCTTTAACCAACTGAGACAACCAGGTGCCCCAATCTATCCTTATTAAAAATTTTTTTTTAAATTATTTTATATTTAAAATTATTTTAATTATTTAACACTATTCAACTTGTGTGCTTTCCACTGCCCTATCTTCTAGATCATTGATATGTTCTTGTGTATCCTGTAATCTACTGTTGATTCCCTCTAGTGTGCTTTTTATTTCAGTTATTGTATTATTCAGCTCTGATTAGTTCTTGTTATTTTTTTAAATTCAAAAAAATTTTTTAATGTTTATTTATTTTTGAGAGAGAGAGAGAGCATGAGGAGGAGAGGGGCAGAGAGGGAGGGAGATACAGAATCTGAAGCAAGCTCCAGCCTCGGAGCTGTCAGCACAAAGCCTGACTCGGGGCTGGAACTCTGAGATCATGACTGAGCGGAAGTCCTACGCTCAACCAACTGAGCCACCCAGACACCCCAACTGAGGTTTTTTTCTTGTTCTTTCTTTTGTAGCATATTCTTCTGTGTCCCCATTTTGCTTGACTTTCTCTATTTATTTCTATGGATTAGGCAGAATCGCTACTTGTCCAAAATTGAAGGAGCGATCTTGTGTATGGTGTCCCTATGTGTGCCTGGTGAGTTTTGCTAGCTGGCTGGAGCTGTGGCTGTGTATGCTAGTTACCTCTTTTGAACTGTGACTTTTTACAGAAAGAAGAAAATGAAGAAGAGAGAAAGAAGAAAGAAAAGTACGAAAATACGAAAAAAAGAGAAAGAAAACAAAATTAAAAAGAACAAAAATTAAAACAAGACAAATTAGAATTATAAAAGTAAAATATAGGGGCGCCTGGGTGGCTCAGTCGGTTGAGCGTATGACTTCAGCTCAGGTCATGACCTCACAGTCTGTGAGTTCAAGCCCTGCGTCGGGCTCTGTGCTGACAGCTCAGAGCCTGCAGCCTGCTTCAGATTCTGTGTCTCCCTCTCTCTCTGACCTTCCCCCGTTCATGCTCTGTCTCTCTCTGTCTCAAAAATAAACATTTAAAAAAATTTTAAAAATAAATAAATAAATAATAAAAGTAAAACATATTTAAAACTTTTTTTAATTAAAAAAAACATTAAAAAACACAGTTTATTTTCTGTGCTCCAGCACCACAGAGGCTGGTGTGGGCTTATGGAGCCTGGGTGCTGAAGTTTCTTTTTTTTTTTTTTTTTTTTTTTTTTAATTTTTATTTTTATTTTTTATTTTTTAATATATGAAATTTACTGTCAAATTGGTTTCCATACAACACCCAGTGCTCATCCCAAAAGGTGCCCTCCTCAATACCCATCACCCACCCTGCCCTCCCTCCCACCCCCCATCAACCCTCAGTTTGTTCTCAGTTTTTAACAGTCTCTAATGCTTTGGCTCTCTCCCACTCTAACCTCTTTTTTTTTTTTTTTTTTTTTTTCCTTCCCCTCCCCCATGGGTTTCTGTTATGTTTCTCAGGATCCACATAAGAGTGAAACCATATGGTATCTGTCTTTCTCTGTATGGCTTATTTCACTTAGCATCACACTCTCCAGTTCCATCCATGTTGCTACAAAAGGCCATATTTCATTTTTTCTCATTGCCACGTAGTATTCCATTGTGTATATAAACCACAATTTCTTTATCCATTCATCAGTTGATGGACATTTAGGCTCTTTCCATAATTTGGCTATTGTTGAGAGTGCCGCTATAAACATTGGGGTACAGGTGCCCCTATGCATCAGTACTCCTGTATCCCTTGGATAAATTCCTAGCAGTGCTATTGCTGGGTCATAGGGTAGGTCTATTTTTAATTTTCTGAGGAACCTCCACACTGCTTTCCAGAGCGGCTGCACCAATTTGCATTCCCACTGGGTGCTGAAGTTTCAAGGTCACTGTGAGCCAGACCCTGTCCCAGTCTGAGCTTTTAAGGTGAAGTGGGAGAGAGTATCCCTGCAGCTCCTCAGCCCTTTAAAACTGAGACTTCTATTTCTATATCCCAGTGCTTACCAGGGCTGGTGTGGGCTTGTGGACCCTGGGCTTGCTGAGGTTACCAGCTCCTTGTGATAACCAGACCTGGCAGTTATGGCATTCGGCCTGCCTGTCAGGGCATCAGACCCGCCCATTATGGTGTCCAGACCCTGCTCTGGTCTGGGCTTTTAAGGTGGGGTGGGAACATAAACTCTGTCATTCTCTAGTCCCTCTGACCTGGAGAGCTTTCCTGTAGTTCCTTCATTCTTGGTGAAGCTCTACTGTTGTCTTCTATATACTAGTTGCCCTTTTAAACCACCGCTATTTTTTCTGTGCACAAGCAGAGGGATCTGTTCCCATCCCCCAGTACTATCCCTCCCCACTGCTGTTCACAGTTTAGAGGGTTGGAAGTTTCCTTTGTTACCTTGTTTGCATTTCTCTTGCTGTTCTCTTGTCATTCTATCATTGGTTGTTTAGTAACTATTCAGTCAGCCCTCAGTTCTTCCTCAGCAGGAATTGTTCTATTAATTGGTTCTATTAATTTGGTATGTTCCCTGGAGAAGGTGAGTTCAACGTCTTCCTATGTTGCCATCTTGGACTGTAATTCCTCAGGATCTTTCTTTAAAACATATACACACATATGCACACACACAATTTTCTGAATTTGTGTCTTTTTCTCTTCTCCAACCCTTTCATCAGGACCTTTTAATGTTAGTATTGGTCCATTTATCCTTTACTTTTCCATAAGCTGATTTCCAAAGTGGTCTTTTTCTTTTCTTTCTAGACTTCCCATACAGTTTCTCTTTTTATTTTGCTAAAGATCCAATCTATCCAATTTGTGAGAGTTTGTGTGTGTGTGTGTGTGTGTGTGTGTGTGTGTTTAGTTTTTTTGAGAGAGAGAGAGAATGAGTAGGGTTGAAGCAGAGAGAGAGAGAGAGGGAGAGAGAATTCCACGCAGTCTCAGGACGGTGGAGGCCGTGTAGCATTGCCGTTACTCTGAGGAGAACAGTCGGTAGAGGGGTGCAAAAATGCAGAGCAATAAAACCTTTAACTTGGAGGAACAAAACCATACTCCAAGGAAGCATGATCAGCATCATCACCAGCAGCACCACCAATAGCAACAGCAACAGCCACCACCGCCACCAATACCTGCAAATGGACAGGAAGCCAGCAGCCAGAATGAAGGCTTGACTATTGACCTGAAGAATTTTGGGAAACCAGGAGAGAACACCTTCACCCAACGTCGCCGTTTCTTTGTGAATATCTTCCTGCTGACATCACTGAGGAGGAGATGAGGAAACTACTTGAGAAATACGGGAAGGCAGGTGAAATCTTCATTTATAAGGATAAGGGCTTTGGCTTTATCCACTCGGAAATGCGAACCCTAGCGGAGACTGCCAAAGTAGAGCTGGACAACATGCCACTTCGTGGAAAGCAGCTGCGTGTGCGCTTTGCCCGCCATAGTGCATCATTCATGTCCGGAACCTTCCTCGGTATGTTTCCAATGAACTGCTGGAGGAAGCTTTTTCTGTGTTTGGCCAAATGGAAAGGGCTGTAGTCTTCGTGGATGATTGAGGAAGGCCCTCAGGAAAAGGCATTGTTGAATTCTCAGGGAAGCCAGCTGCTCGGAAAGCTCTGGACAGGTGCAGTGAAGGCTCCTTCTTGTTAACCACATTTCCTCAGCCTGTGGCTGTGGAGCCCATGGACCAGTTGGATGATGAAGAGGGATTCCAGAGAAGCTGGTTATAAAGAACCAGCAATTTCATAAGGAGCGAGAAAAGGCACCCAGATTTGCACAGCCTGGCTCCTTTGAGTATGAGGATGCCATACACTGGAAGGCACTCATTGAGAGGAGAAGCAGCAGCAGGACCAAGTGGATCGCAATATCAAGAAAGCTCGTGAGAAGCTGGAGATGGAGATGGAGGCTGCTCGCCATGAACACCAAGTCATGTTAATGAGACAGGATTTGATGAGGCGTCCAGAAGAACTCCGGAGGAGGGAAGAGCTGCACAACCAAGAACTGCAAAAACGAAAGCAACTGGAGCTCAGGCAGGAGGAGGAGCGCAGGCGCCATGAATAAGAGATGCAGCGGCAACGGGAAGAAATGATGCAGCGACAGCAGGAAGGATTCAAGGGAACATTCCCTGACGCAGAGAACAGGAGATACGGATGGGCCAGATGGCTATGGGAGGTGCTTTGGGCATAAACAACAGAGGCGCCATGCCCCCTGCTCCAGTGCCAGCTGGTACCCCAGCTCCTCCAGGACCTGCCACTATGATGCCAGATGGAACCTTGGGATTGACCCCACCAACAACTGAACGCTTTGGCCAAGCTACTACCATGGAAGGAATTGGGGCCATTGATGGAACCCCTCCTGCGTTCAACCGTGCAGCTCCCGGAGCTGAATTTGCTCCAAACAAACGTTGCCGATACTAATAAAAATTTCAGTGTCTCGTTTCCCAAAAACTCTTAAAAGAAGGACCTTTTCTGGACTAGCCAGAATTCTGCCCTGGAAGAGTGTTAGGGATTTCTCCCAATAGTTAGGTCTTCCTTGCCTATACTACTCTAAGGGAGTATGCTGGAGGCCGAGGGCAAGGGGTGGGGGGCGATAAAATTTAACAAATCAGTTCTGTGTGGTATATTGTCTAGCTAATTGATTCTGTGTAGTGCATTCCTGAAGTCTCTTGTGATTGTTGAGGGCCTGGGGTGAGGGTGGGGGAATCATGACAAAATGGAGCCAGTTAGACCCCCTGTTAATCTTGCTCACTCCATTCTTTGTCCATCCTGTTCTATTTGCTTTCTCATTCTTACACCCTCCAAACCCAGAGACACCGCCACCTACACCACAAAAACAAACATCCCCCAATGACCTTAGCCCCATTGCTCCACTTGCAGGTGGGAATTCAGGCAAATGTCCACAGACGTCACAGACAACATACATACGGTTCTGTTATATCCCATATATTACCCCTTCGTGTCCTAAAGAAGACTTTTTCTCTTAGAGATATTCATTTTAGTGTATCTTTAAAAAAAATCTTGTGTTAAGTTGCCTCCATCTTTTTTCTTGGGTAAGGGTAACCCAGGAATGGCCCTTTTCTGTCTATGATGTTGCTGTTCACAGCTTTTCTTGATAGGCCTAATACAATCTTGGGAACAGAGTTGCTGTATGCTGAAGGTTGGACAGTAGCTCTTAGTCTTGCCTATCTTAGGTAGTTACGCTGTGCATTTTTTTATTGGTGTACCACGCTTGATTTGTTCCTGATATCTTTGGAGCTTTTCTGAGAAATGGAGCAGTAATGCAGCATCAACTTATTAAAATATATTTTAAGCCTTTAAAAAAAAGAAAAAAAAAGAATTCCAAGCAGGCTCTATGCTGTCAGTGCAGAGCCCCGCATGGGGCTTGATCCCACGAACTCTGAGATCATGACTTGAGCCAAGTTTAAGAGTGGGATGCTCAACCGACTGAGCCACCCAGATGCCCCCAATTTGTGAGAGTTTAGTTTGAGATACATCTTTTCAATTACAATCAGAACTATTCCCAACACCATATTTGTTGGGCTAACTACCCTCAACTAGGCAACTAAAATATTTTAAATGTGTACATACCATTGTTCACTTGAACCAACACTTAGTATTTCTCTGTCTTCTGCCTATGTATTCTCTTCCATTAATCAGTCATTTGCATAAATCACTCCTCCTATCTGAATATAACTCATTTGAGGGCAGTTATTATATCATTTTCATGCTTCCTCAGCATCAACCCTTATCCCACCACTAGTATTTTGCAAATAGTAGGCACCCAATATTTACTATATGAAATGTGAGAAATATAATACACTTGAAAAATGCTTTTATTCATTGTGATGGAGTGGGGAAAATAAAGTAATACAAAGATAGAAAAGAAAAAAGTAATAAGAATTTTATTGAATATTTGGGCACTTCTTTGTTCTTTTCAGCCAACTTCAGGAGAACAATAGTGAGGACTGGAAGGTGAGAGGAAGGAATTAGAGAAATAAAGGACAAGTAATCAATCAAACATAGGCCTATTCAGTGTGTCTTCGGTTGGCCTGCTATAACACAATAGCATAGACTGGGTGGTTTATAAACAACAGAAATTTATTTCTCACAGTTCTGGAGGCTGGAAGTCTGAGATTGGCGTGCCAGCATGGTCAGGTTCTGGTGAGGGTCCTCTCTGGGTTACAGAGTGCAAAGTTCTTGTTATATCCTCACATGGTGAAAAGAGAGGGAGCTAGCTCCCTGGCCTCTTCTTATAAGAGTATTCATCTCATTCACAAGGACTCCACTCTCATGACCTAATTATCTCCCAAAGGTCCCACCTCCTAGTATCATTCTACTAAGGGTTATATTTCAAAGTATGAATTGGGGGTGGGGCACAAACCTTCAATCTATAATTCAGTATTCACAGTATTCTAAGAAATGGGTTAATTTCTTGGGAGGGGCATAGAATTTAAAAACCACACAGATCCTGAGATGCCTGGGTGGCTCAGTTGGTTGAGCATCTGACTTGTTTTCAGCTTGGGTTGTGACCCTAGGGTCATGGGATCAAACCCTGCACTGGGCTCCATGCTGAGTATAGTGCCTGCTTGGGGTTCTCTCTTTCTCTCCCTCTGCTCCTCTCCCCTGCTCACTCTCTCTTTAAAATAAAATAAAATAAAATAAAATAAAATAAAATAAAATAAAATAAAATTTAATTTAAAAAGCCCACACAGATCCTTATATTGTTCTCTTGGGGAGTTACAACTATCACATGCAATAGGTTAAAGGAACATTGATTGCCAAGTAGTGCAATGGTGTTCATGTGCTCAATAAAAGTTTCAGAGACATGGAAGACATGTGAATTGGGAGCAACTGAGCAATGCGGGTATTGAATCAGCTCTTACATTCCCAGGTGTGAAACAAAAAGAGGTAAAAGATGAAGATACGGGAAAGAAGAAAGCATGCGTTTTTGGAAATGAAATATCACAAAGCACAAGTGATACAGACAAAAAAAAACCACTTCTATTTCTCCTTCAAATGATGTTAATGATATTGTCTAGTGCTATTCTAATATGCCAGCCTCTGGCAAATGTGGCTATTTAAGTTTAAATTAATTTAAGTGAAATAAAATTAAAAATTCAGTTCTTTAACTGCACTAGCCACATTTCAAGAGATCAATAGATACAGGTGGCTAATGGTTACTGTATAGAAAAGTGCAAATATAAGACACATCCACCATTGTCATCCACCATTGTTCTTTTTTAAGTGCTACAGTAAGTGCTTCTGAGCACTTACTATATGAAAAGCTCTCCTGATCCCATTTAATCTTTGTAGCAAACTGATGAAGTATACACTTATAGATAAGAAAACTGAGGTTCCTAGAACTTAAGTATTTTCCCAAAATCACATAGTAAGTGGGAGGGCTGTAACTTGAAGTTTCATCTGACTTTAAAAACAGATGCACTGGGCACCTGGGTGGCTCAGTTGGTTAAGCGTCCGACTTTGGCTCAGATCATGATCTTTCAGTTTGTGAGTTTAAGCCCCGCGTCAGGCTCTGTGCTGACAGCTCAGAGCCTGGAGCCTGCTTCGGCCTCTGTGTCTCCCTCTCTCCCCCTCCCCCACTCATGCGCAGTCTTTCTCTCTCAAAAATAAAATAAACATTTAAAAATTTTTAATAAAATAAAAAAATAAAAATATGGCACAAAAACAGACACATAGACCAATGGAATAGAATAGAAACCCCAGAATTAGACCCACAAAAGTATGGCCAACTAACCTTTGCCAAAGCAGGAAAGAATATCCAACGGAAAAAAGACAGTCTCTTTAACAAATGGTGCTGGGAGAACTGGACAGCAACATGCAGAAGGATGAAACTAGACCACTTTCTTACACCATTCACAAAAATAAACTCAAAATGGATAAAGGACCTGAATATGAGACAGGAAACCATCAAAACCCTAGAGGAGAAAGCAGGAAAAAAACCTCTCTGACCTCAGCCGCAGCAATTTCTTGCTCGACACATCTCCAAAGGCAAGGGAATTAAAAGCAAAAATGAACTATTGGGACCTCATGAAGATAAAAAGCTTCTGCATTGCAAAGGAAACAATCAACAAAACTAAAACGCAACCAATGGAATGGGAAAGATATTTGCAAATGTCATATCAGACAAAGGGTTAGTATCCAAAATCTATAAAGAGCTCACCAAACTCCACGCCCAAAAAACAAATAATCCAGTGAAAAAATGGGCAGAAAACATGAATAGACACTTCTGTAAAGAAGACATCCAGATAGCCAACAGGCACATGAAAAGATGCTCAACGTCACTCCTCATCAGGGAAATACAAATCAAAACCACACTGAGATATCACCTCATGCCAGTCAGAGTGGCTAAAATGAACAAATCAGGAGACTATAGATGCTGGGGAGGCTGTGGACAAACGGGAACCCTCTTGCACTGTTGGTGGGAATGCAAACTGGTGCAGCCGCTCTGGAAAACAGTGTGGAGGTTCCTCAAAAAATTAAAAATAGACCTACCCTATGACCCAGCAATAGCACTGCTAGGAATTTACCCAAGGGATACAGGAGTGCTGATGCATAGGGGCACTTGTACCCCAATGTTTATAGCAGCACTTTCAACAATAGCCAAATTACGGAAAGAGCCTAAATGTCCATCAACTGATGAATGGATAAAGAAACTGTGGTTTATATACACAATGGAGTACTATGTGGCAATGAGAAAGAATGAAATATGGCCTTTTGTAGCAATGTGGATGGAACTGGAGAGTGTTATGCTAAGTGAAATAAGTCATACAGAGAAAGACAGATACCATATGTTTTCACTCTTATGTGGATCCTGAGAAACTTACCAGAAGACCATGGGGAGGGGAAGGAAAAAACAAAAAAAAAAAGGTGAGAGAGGGAGGGAGCCAAAACATAAGTGACTCTTAAAAACTGAGAACAAACTGAGAATTGATGGGTGGGTGGGAGGGAGGGGAAGGTGGGTGATGGGTATTGAGGAGGGCACCTGTTGGGATGAGCACAGGGTGTTGTATGGAAACCAATTTGACAATAAATTTCATATTAAAAATAAATAAATAAATAAATAAATAAATAAATAAAAACAGATGCACTAAGCCATGGAAAATAAATTACTGGGTAAGGAAAAATGAGTTCTTTACCAGACAGTGGCATCCTAGATTGAACTTTCTGTGGCAGGAAAAATTCAGTAAGCTCTTGACTACGGGAACAAAATGATAAAAATGATGTTTCAGGATAATTAAGTTGGTTTTACGTAGAGGTCTTTAGAAGAGAAAAGACCTTTCTGAGAGACATGCAGCCTTATGGGCTTGTGACTTGGTTAACAAAGCATAAAGTTGATCTCAGCCTCTTTGTATTCCCTACATTTGGCACCCTTTTTCAACAGGAAGAATTGTAAGACATGGAGGAAACAATGGCCTGGGATATAATGGAAGCAATGGCAAGGAGAAAGGGGGAAGGGAACAGCAAAAAAGTTTTGAAAAAATAAGTGAAAAATTTAGAAAGAATAGTGGAGTTAGCGCTTACTCCAGGGTTTCCAGTACATTCGTCCAAAATACTGTGGTGCCTGTGCTAGGAGAGAGGGAGAAAAAGATTTCTAGTATAGCATCTATGGAGCTTAGAAGCTGTTAATCCACTGTGTGGATTAAAAAAACAAGACCCATCTATATGTTGCCTACAAGAGACTCATTTCAGACCTAAAGACACCTGCAGATTGAAATTAAGAGGATAAAGATTTATCATGTAAATGGATGTCAAAAGAAAGCTAGGTTAGCAAAACTCATGTCGGAAATATAGACTTTATTTTTTGTTTCAAGTTTTTATTTAAATTCTAGTTAGTTAACATATAGTGTAATATTAGTTTCAGGAGTAAAATTTAGTGATTCTTCACTCACATCTAACACCCAGTGCTCATCACAACAAGTGCCCTCCTTAATATCCATCGCCCATCTAGCCCATCTCTTACCCGCCCCCCACCTCCAGCAACCCTCAGTTTGTTCTCTATCATTAAGAGTCTCCAGACAAAATATAAAACAAAGACTGTAACACGACATAAAAAAGGACACCATATAATAATAAAGAGGACAATCCAAAAACAAGAAATAAAAACTGTAAATATTTATGCACTCAACCTGGAAGCACCCAAATACATAAAGCAGCTAATAACAAACATAAAGGAAGTAATCAATAGTAATACAATAACAGCAGGGGACTTTAACACCCCATTTACATCAATAGGGACGTCATCCAAACAGAAAATCAACAAGGAAACAGTGGCTTTAAATGACACACAGGACCAGATGGACTTAACAGATATATTTAGAACATTCTATCCTAAAACAGCGGAATACACATTCTTTTCAAGTGCACACGGAACATTCTCTAGAGTAGATGGCCTATTAGGCCACAAAACAAGTCTTAAACAAATTCAAAAGATCTAAGTCCTACCATTCATCATTTCTAACCACAACAATATAAAATTAGAAATCAACCACAAGAAAAAAAAACTAGAAAGAGCACAAATACATGGAGGTCGAATAACATGCTACTAAACAATGAATGGGTCAACCAATAAATAAAAAATTACATTGAAACAAATGAAAATGAAAATACAACAGTCCAAAATCTTTGGAATGCAGCAAAAGTGGTTTTAAGAGGAAAGTTTATGGAAATACAGGTCTACATTAAGAAGCATGAAAAGTCTCTGGGGCACCTGGGTGGCTCAGTCGGTCAAATGCCCAGTTCAGCTCAGGTCATGATCTCACAGCTCGTGAGTTTGAGCCCCGTGTCAGCCCCTGTGCTGACAGCTCAGAGCCTGGAGCCTGCTTCGGATTCTGTGTCTCCCTCTCTCTCTGCCCCTAACCCACTCGCATTCTGTCTCTGTCTCTCTCAAAAATAAATAAACATTAAAAAAAAGCATGAAAAGTCTCAAATAAACAACCTAACCTTACATGTAAAGGAGCTAGAAAAAGAAAAATAAACAAAACCCAAAACCAGCGGAAGGAAGGAAATAATAAAGATTAGAGGAGATATAAAAGAAATAGAAACTAAGAAAGCAATAGAACAGATAAATAAAACCAGGAACTGGTTCTCTGAAAAGATCAACAAAACTGATAAACCTCTAGCCAGACTAATTGAGGGGGAGAGAGAAAGAAGAGAGGACTCAAATAAACAAAATCAGAAATGAAAGGGGAGAAATAACAACTGATACCACAGAAATACAAAGGATTATAGGAGAATATCATGAAAAATTCAATGCCAACATATTGGAGAACCTAGAAGAAATGGATACATTCCCAGAAACATATAACCTCCCAAAAGTGAATCAGGAAGGGGGTGCCTGGGTGGCTCAGTCGGTTAAGTGCCCGACTTTGGCTGAGGTCATGATCTCGCGGTTCGTGGGTTGCAGCTAAAGACACCTGCAGCTCTGTCAGCTCTGCTGACAGCTCTGAGCTTTGAGCCTGGAGCCTGCTTTGGATGCTGTGACTCCCTCTCTCTCTTTGCCCCTCCCCCACTCATGCCCTGTCCCTTTCTGTCTCTCAAAAATGAATAAACGTTATAAAAAAAAGTGAATGAGGAAGAAATAGAAAATTTGAACAGACTGATTGCCAGCAATGAAATTGAATCAGCAATCAAACAACTTCCAACAAACAAAAGTCCAGGACCATATGGCTTAACAGGTGAATTATACCAAACATTTAAAGAAGAGTTAATACCTATGGTTTTCAAACTATTCCAAAAAATACAAGAGGAAGGAAATCTTCCAAATTCATTCCATAAGGCCAGTATTACCCTGATATCAAAACCAGATAAAGACACCACAAATAAGGAGAACTATAGGGCGATACTCTGATGAACATAGATGCAAAAATCCTCAAAAAAACACTAGCAAACCTAACCCAACAATACATTAAAAATCATTCATCATGATCAAGTGGGATTTATTCAAGGATGTAAAGTTGGTTCAATAATCACAAATCAATGTGATACATCTAATCAATAAGAGAAAGGATAAAAAGCATATGATCATTTCAATAGATGCAGAAAAAGCACTTAACAAGGTGCAACATCTATTCATGATTAAAAAAAATAAAACCCTCAACAAGGGGCACCTGGCTGGCTCAGATGGTAGAGCATATGACCCTTGATCTTAGTGTCATGATTTTAACCCCCACATGGGGCAGTAGGGCTTACTAAAAACAAAACAAAACAAAACAACAACAAAAAACCCCACCTCAACCAAGTAGGTGTAGAGGCCATAATAAAGGCCATATATGCAAAACTCACACTGAGCATCATATTCAATGAGGAAAAACTGAGAGCTTGCCCCTACGGTCAGGAACAAGACAGGATGTTCACTCTTAACATGTTTACTCACTCTTATTCACCACAGTACTGGAAGTCCTAGGCACAGCAAACAAACAAATTGTTAAGAAAGAAGTAAAACTTCCACTCTTCACAGATAACATGATACTATATATGGAAAACCCTAAAGACTCCATGAAAACACTACTAGAACTGATAAATCAATTCAGTAAAGTTGTAAGACACAGTATCTCTGTTGAGGAATATATTTCATTTCTATATACTGATAATGAAACCACAGAAAGTAAAATTAATTTTAAAAATCCCATTTAAAATTGTAGCAAAAATAATAAAACACATGGGAAAAAACTTAACCAAAGAGGTGAAAGATCTGTACTCTGAAAACTATAAAACAACAATGAAAGAAATTGAAGGTGACACAAAGAAATGGTAAGACATTCCATGCTCATAGATTGGAAGAACAAATATTATTAAAATGTCTATACTAACCAAAACAATCTACACATTTAATACAATCCCCATCAAAATACCAATAGCATTTTTCACAGAACTAGATCAAGCTAGAATGTATTATGCTAAGCAAAATAAGTCAATCAGAGAAAGACAAATACCATATGATTTCACTCATATATGGAATTTAAGAAACAAAACAGATGAGCATATGGGAAGGTGGGGAAAAAAGAGAAGAAAGGGAAACAAAACACAATCTTTATCTTAATGATAAAGAACAAACTATGAGTTAATGGAGGGAAGTGGGTGGGGGATGGGCTAGATGGGTGATGGGTACTAAGTAGGGCACTTGTGATGAGCACTAGGTAGTGTATGTAACTGATGAATCACTGAATTCTATTCCCAAAACCAATATTACACTGTATGTTAACTAAAATTTAAATTTAAAAAAAAGGGGAAAAAAGAAAAATAAATAAATAAAAATTAAAATCAAAGATTACTCTAAAAAAAAAGGAAAATTGATAGTTGCAGGGGGCAGGCAGAATAGGTGAAAGGGATCAAGAGGTACAAAATTTCAGTTATAAAATAAGTAAGTCATGGAGATATATATACATATATATATATATATATATATATATATATGGCATGATGACTATAATCAATAATATTGTATTGTAAATTTAAAAACTGCAAAAAAAGTAAATCTCAAAATATTTCTCATCACAAGAAAAAATATGTAACTTTGTATGCTGACAGATGTTAACTAGATTTATTGTGGTGATTATTTTGCAATGTACACAAATTGGAATAATTATGTTGTATACCTGAAACCAATACAATGTATGTCAATTACACTTAAATAAATGCTTTAAAAAAGTCTCTCAGGAACCAACCCAAAGACAACAGGGGAGACAAAAACAAGCACATCAGAAGAAACTTAGTCTCTGACACCTACAGTTACAGCAAACAATAAACACAGCCTAACCCTTAACCAGATAAATAGGCATCAGAACTAAACTCAGGGGCACCTGGGTGGCTCAGTGGGTTAAGTGTCTGACTCTTGATTTTGGTTCAGGTCATGATCTCACAGTTCCTGAGATTGAGCCCTGCATCGGGCTCCACATAATGGTGTGGAGACTGCTTGGTATTCTCTCTTTCTTCTCTCTCTCTACCCCTCCCAGCCCCCAAGGTAAATATTTTTAAAGAACTAAACCCAGATATGGCAGAGATATTAGAATCATACCAGGATTTAAATTAACTATATTAATATGTAAAGGTGCTAATGGAACAGGCTCCAGGCTCTGAGTTGTCATGCAAGAACAGATGGGTAAATCAGATGGTAACTACACTAAACAGTAGTGAGCATTTTGTAATGGATATATAGTTGACCCTTGAACAACATGAGTTGAACTGCATGGGTCCACTTACATGCAGATTTTTTTTACAGTACAGAAGTGTAAAGATATTTTCTTTTCTTTATATTTTATTAATAGTATTTTCTTTTCTCTGGTTTTATTGTAAGAATACAACACATAATGTATATATAAAATACCAAATATGTGTTAATCAACTGTTTATGTTATTGGTAAGGCCTTGGTCAACAGAATGCAATTAGTAGTTAAGTTTTTAGGGAGTCAAAAGTTAAATGTGGACTTTTGACTCTGCAGGGTGTCAGCACCCCTAAGCCCCATGTTATTCAAAGGTCAAATGTAATTGTCAAATCACTGTGTTGTACACCTAAAACTAATATAATATTATATGTCAACTATAATTTAAAAAAAGAACAGATGGGTAATGTTAGCAAAGAAACAGAAACCCGAAGAAAGAATCAAAAGGAAATACTAAATACCGAAAATACTGTACAGAAAATAATGTTTTTAATGGGGTCATCCATAGCCTGGACATGGCTGAAGAATCTGTGAGTTTAAGAAATGTCTAACATCCCTGCCATGTCTGAGTCTGGTTCTAATGCTTGCTCTTTCTACTGTTTTGTGTTGGTTTTGTCTTTCAGTACACCTTGTAATCATTGGCGAAAAGCCAGACATGATATGCTAAGTAAAAGAAACTGAAGAAAATAGGTCTGTAGCGGGAAGGTTTTATATTTGTCTGCTTAGGGGTTAGGTTGTGCTCCACAAAAGACTTACTAAATCAGAAACTATGAGGTAGGGTCCAGTAATTTGTGTTTTTAACAACCCCCACCAGCTGGTTCTGATGGATGCCAAATTTGAGAACTACCTCTGTACCATCACAATTACTAAGACCATAGTAAATTGGGGTTAAGCATAGGTGAAGGGCATGCACTGGTTTTATAATAGCTCTAACTAGCAGTTGAGGAAGATAAAGACAATTATAAGTACTGTGGAGTTGGTTATTATTAATTGCTATTAATGTGCTGCAGGAAATGACAAGCTCAGGTTAGCCAGCTATCTACTCAAAGCATATCATAAAGGCTAGAAATCATCTATGGCAGCCTTTAAAGAGACTTTCAGAACCTGGGTTCCTTTGAGAAATGGTTGCATCTAAGACTGAGGCAGAGAAAATACAAGATGAGCCTGAAGCATTGTAGTACCAGAAAGTAAAGAAATTCTCAAAAAAAAAAAAATGGGGGGGACTTAGAAGTCATTTAGAAGAGCCCCCAGTGACCAAAGCTGGAACAATTTGAGCAAAACCAAACAAGACAGCAACAATAACAAAACATATTATTGGATTTCAACTCAAACTATAAAATACATGAGTTCATCCTGGACATAATTAAACAATTTAATAAATACATATATAGGAGAAAAGAGACAAATTTTCCTTACAGGAGAATTCTAATAATATATTTAGATATTCACCTTTACAGAAAGTAAAGCTTAATTCCCTCTCTTCCCTTTAATGATGGGCTAGACTCAGTAACCTGATTCCCTTAAATTTAAATTTAAAAAATATTTTTTAAGGTTTATTTATTTTTGAGAGAGAGAGAGAGAGAGAGAGAGAGAGAGACAGACAGACAGACAGACAGGAAGGGAGACACAGAATCAGAAGCAGGCTCCAGGCTCTGAGCTGTCAGCACAGAGCCCTAGGCAGGGCTTGGATGCGGGGCTTCAACTCATGAACTGCAAGATTTTGACATGAGCCGAAGTCGAATGCTTAACTGACTGAGCCACCCAGTACCCCATCAGTAACCTGCTTCCTAAGAATAGAGTATGGAAAGAGAAAACTATTAACTATAAAGCGGAAGAACTTGGCAGCTGGTACATTTACCAAGTGCTGAACAGTTACCATCACCAGAAATCATGTGGACATCATGTACCCCCTACAATAATGTGATGAGGATACCTCACCTCAGAGGTATTCTTTCCAAAACCCTGTAATGCCTATTTAAGCACAAAAAAGACATGAGACAAACTTCAATTCGGGGACACTCTGCAGGATATCTGATCAGCACTCCTCAAGGCTATCAAGGTCATGAAAAACAAGACTAATAAATTGCCACAAACCAGAGACAACTAAGGAGGCATGGCCACTAAATGATATGTGGTACCTTGGTATGCAGAAATGAGATAATATTGCAGTCTTGAGATTGCTATCCTTATAAAAGGCCTGCTTGCAAGGTTGGTCCTTGACTAGTGTCTGGGAGCTTAGATTTTTGGGAGAACTCCCACAATTCCCTTATAAGAATGACTCATGGCACCTAAACTATAGAAACAACACGGTTTATGCAGAACACCTGCTTTCCTTCTGCGAGTCTAGAAATTTGGGTGCATGTTAGCTAGAGGGTGCCTGTGTGATTAGCCCTAATAAAAATCCTAGGCATTGAATCTACAATGAGCTTCACCCCATGTACCATTTCTCTTTGCTGATTTTGTTTTTTAATCCTTTCACTGTAATAAATCATTGTCATGAGGATGACTACATGTTGACTCTTGAGTCCTGGCAAGTCTTTGAAATTGGGATGGTCTTGGGGAACCCTGACATACCTGGGGAAAAAAAGAGGACATTAATGTAAACATTGGTAAAGTACAAATAAAGTTTGGAGTTTAGTTAATGGCAATAAGCCAATGTTGGTTTCTTAGTTTTGACAAACGTATCATGGAACCATAAGATCTTAACAGGAGAAACAGGATGAGGGGTAAATGAGAACTCTCTATACTATCTTTGTAACTTTTTTGTAAATTTAAAATTATTCCAAAAAAAAATATTTTAAAAAATAACACAAAAAAAATGCTTTGGAGATTCATGGAAAAGAATATACCATTCATCAGAGAAAGAGGGAGAGATTATCCAACTGAAACACAAAGAAAAAAATGAGGAGGGGGGATGAGAGTGCTTTATTTACTATAGCCAGAGGGACAGATGATAGTTAAAAAAAAAAAAAAAATTAAACTCAGGACCTGACTCTGAGAGTTGCAGAATTTAGAAGAAGGTTGAATTCAGAAACTCACCACATATCTCCTAAATTAAAGTCAGGGCTCCGAAGGGAGAAGACTGAGACCCTGACACCCTAAGACCTAGGATGGAAATACCTGGGTGGATACTCTTGAGAATTTTTAGTGGATAGATTTACCTCAGTCCTCTGGACTAGGGACACTCACCCTTGCTACAGAATAGTGACCTCGTTTTGAAGACCACACAGAAGTCTCACCTTATGAAGATGCCTTCCAAAAGATTCCCTTCTTGAGATTTGCCACAACCATCTCCAGTGTTTCTAGACCAGTAACTAGGGTCAGCTCTCATTATGGTTTTACTGGGGAAGCACTGTCCCTGTTTTGAAAGAAAAAGGATTCTTCACCAAACATTTACTGGCAGAACTGGAAGAACACACATGGCTGGGGATGGATCTTGGTATATGCTCAGGGAAAGTGGTCTGACGTCAGGATATTATATATTTGTTGAGCGTAAACCCAAAATAACCAAGAAAACTAAAGAACTGAATTGAACTGAAATTGATAAGATCATTTTCTGTTATCAGGGAGCCCCTGTTAGGGGCCTCAAAAGAGGTTGCATTATAGAAAAATGAAAAAGTTGCATTTCTTTACACACCAGAATTTGTGAGCAGTCACTAACATATCTTTTAATTCCTCAATAACTTCATTAGGTGAAGTAGCAACAGACAATCTTTGTATCCTCTCGTTTCTAACACAGAGTCTGGCTCTTAGTGACCATTAGGAAATTTGTTAATTGGAGGAACTCACGAAGAGACTGAGGACACCCAGAGAAAGATAAATACCTACAGATTCTTGGGTATGCTTGCTCTTAAAGATGCAGAGGACTGTCTTTAAAATGTTAATGGTTTCCACTGCTAATCCTCAGCCCTGTGCTCCTTCCTGTCTCAACACGTGCTCCTCTACAGTACCTCTTCTAATGGCTTTCAAGTGCTGCCATAGCCTCCGAAACTGTTCTGCCAGGGTCTGCTTCTTCAAATACATCATGCATGCTGATGTCAGATTACTGTCCAGGAACTCTTTTTCGCATGTTACTCTGCTGCTCAAAATCTTTAAATGAGTATTTCGTGCCTTATATGCTAAAATTAAAATCTTAGCTTCTTTAAGGCTCTTACAAATCTATTTCCTCTTTACCTAGTTTTCCCTTCCAACACTAAGTCTTAATCCTAGACAAAACCATCTACAAAGTCTCCAAACAGATCTTTAATATCCTAAGTTCAGTTTTTGAAAACCAGCACAAATGTTTATTTGTGCACCTATCTTTATAGTATATGCAACCACTGTTCTGAAGTATTCCATGTGCAAGGGTTCACTCTTCTATACATCCTCTTTATACTAAAGGTTGTAAAATGGTTTTGTTTGACCCATTGTTAAAATGTGAAAGTAATCCTAAACATTTTTAAATCATTTAAGTTCTAGTGGGGCCCACACTGCAACAAATGGCTAAAGTGTACTAGCAGCTGCCATCTTTAGATATGTACTGTTCAGTTGGATAGTCACAAGTACATTCGAAAAGTACTTATTGAGCACCCATTACTTGCCAGACACTGTACTGGATGCTGGGGACAAAACTGGTAACGGAGTTTGTATTCTAAAGAGGAGAGACAGAAAACATAGTAATTACGTAAATTATTAGAAAGTGATAAATGCTACAGAGAAAGAAAGCAGGGGTACGAGGGATAGGGAGTGTGTGGTTGGGAAGCATGCTTGCACTTTTACATTCATCTAAGTATCTGGCTGGCTCCTATGGATATGAGTTTGTGACCCCTCTATTAGGATCGTAATATACGGTCTTGTGTAAGCTATACACTGGCCCTACAAAACTGTCTGCCACTTGAAAACAGGGAGTTTATGCCTCATTCGTCTTTGGATTCCCAGAGTCAAGCAGTGTGATCACGTGTTCAGAGAACACGATGGAAAGCGAAAAGTTAGGGAGTCCCCCACAGAGCCATAGGTCCACCACCGATTTCCAGGAGGGTTATTCCAGCAGGGGTGGGGTGCGGAGGCTCCATCCATTTCCAAGGCAACGGGACTGTGACGCGAACGCAGCCACTGGTCCGCCCTCGAGGGACTAGGCTGCAGCTTAGGAACGAATTAAATTAGCGAGAACTAGAGACTCCAAAGGCGGAAAATCCGGCAACACCGCGGCCCTCCGGGTATCGCCGCACGCACAGCGGCTTCCGGGCCTCTAGGGTTGCCCTGTTCTAGGCGCGACAACTTCCGGTCCCGAAGGTCCCCTGCTCCGTGGCTTGCCGGGGTCCTAGCGATGGAAAGGTGTCCGCGGCGGTCGCCTGACCCCCCACGAAAGTCTGGGACAGGGCTGCTGCCTCTTCCTGAGAGGCGGAGGCGACAGGTGCGCTGAAAGAATCCCCGCGCCGGCGGGACCTCGTTCCGGGAGAGGAGTTAGGCCGAAGCGAGGGGGTGGAGTGCGAATCGGCAGCTGGCCTGTCAGGCGGGGGCTGGACAGTGGCGGTGGCGGAAGTGCGAGGACGCGGTCGGAGCGGAGCCGTCTAGGAAGCGGCAGCCGCGGGTCACCCAGCTCCGAGCAGCCGCGGAGCCTCGGCCAGACCACAGCGTTTAGGGCTCGGGCACCGGCAAGATGTCTCTGTTCACTGCAAACCCCTTCGAGCAAGACGTGGGTAAGTGCTGGGCCCGCGCACAGGACGCTGTTTGTCGTGCTAGAAAGTGGGCGGTGGCGACTCCGAGGACTGGAAAGCCAAGCAAAGGGAGAGAAGGGGGCGGCGCCGCTGCCTAGTCGCGGGGACGTTTCAGTGGGGCTACCTTGGCGCGTCGCTGGCAGTCTGGAGAGTACCTCTTACCTGAGATTGGACACCCTGAAAAAGAGGTTATTTCTCTTTGCCAATCGCAGGAATAGGGAAGAGCCTGTGGCTCGCAGGGGACTGGACTAATTAAGCAATTGCGGAGTTTATGATACAAACTTCCTGCTCCCTCTGTAGTTGGTTCATTCCCGTTCCCCCCACCCCTCACCCCCGGCTTTGAGATGGTGCAGCGGTGGACAGACCCAGCTGTCTGAGGCAGCGCAACACTAGGGACCTCGACTTGCCTCCGTTCAATAGGAGAAACCCATTTCACCTCACTCATATACAAACGCATCCAAGCTCTGATAGCATAGCTTTGGGATTTATTTACAATGCTTGGGAGTGTTACTCTCTATCCATGGACGGCGCAAGTGCTACGAGATGCTGTGTCTTAGGGTATGAAAAGGAAAACCCTAGAATGTCAAAACAGATCAGAACAACTACTATTTTATTTGTTGGAGTTGTAAGAGTTCTGCTGCTGTCTTTAGTGATTGTGGAATGAGAAAAACAGTAAAATAAACTGGCCACGTACACATTTCTGTAGCAGGAGTTAACAGAACCCTAGGTAGAGTTTTAGGACTTAGTGGAATGGAAAAACCCATGGCTGAAAATTGCCAGTCGCATAGAATACAGCACATCAAAGCGGTGAGCCACCTTTTCAGTTACATTTTTCTAATGATGAGTAGACTTAATAGAAAGTGCCCTATTTTGGTGTGTTATGTGATTCCAAAAACAGGTTCAAAAATCAAATACAATGTATGTTAGAACCTTCTAGTATTCCTAGAGACCTAAAAAATTTATTAGTATCTTTTGACCCTTATATAGTCTTCAAATATGTGTTTCCAGGGGCGCCTGGGTGGCTCAGTCGGTTAAGCGGCTGACTTCGGCTCAGGTCACGATCTCGCGGTCCGTGAGTTCGAGCCCCGCGTCAGGCTCTGTGCTGACCGCTCGGAGCCTGGAGCCTGTTTCAGATTCTGTGTCTCCCTCTCTCTGACCCTCACCCGTTCATGCTCTGTCTCTCTCTGTCTCAAAAATAAATAAACATTAAAAAAAATTAAAAAAAATATGTATTTCCATAATTTCTTTAAGCTTTTTTCTTGGTGGATTAACACAGGTGACTGGCATAAATCTAGGAAGCATCAGGTCGAGGCTCACAGGCTCTGCTTTTACGAACACCTAAGGACGTCTTCTGTTGTTCCAGTGAGACCTCTCCTTTTTATTGCTGATTTGAAGACTTTCGTTTTGTCTTAGTGAAATAAAACAAGTCAAAATAGAATAAGACATTATTTTCTGACTTGAAAATCTGTAGAACTCTTTCTTCAAGGGAAATCTTTCCCAGAAGCCTATTGTTTTCTGTTTGAAAACTGGTAGAAGTGGGCGGAGTTGCTCTGCCTGTTTTGCCTTCCTAACCCTTCCCCTCAGTGACTCTTGATGTCCCTGAATGTCTTAGTGGATCACAGTTTAATGCCACTGTAGTAAAAGAGGCACTGCTGTTCAAACAAAAACCACTGCTGTGTAGAGATCATTTCATGGGCAGTGCCACCAACCAGAGCTTCAAGTCCTTGTTAGTTTAAGTATGATTGAAGTCACCGTCCAAAAGTCAGTTTGATAGTAAAAGCAAGTTTGATCAAGGCCCACCGGTAACTTCTGTTAGACAAATGAATGGAATTAGAAGAAAAAGTGGAATGAAATAGGAAGGAGTTTAAATTGCCCTTAACTCTGTATCACAGAAGAAAAGTTATATGTCACATTTTTCAGAACTTAAATCTCTTTTAAATTTGAAATAGTTAAGTAATATAAGAAAGTTATTATTTAATTTAAAATGTCTACAGGAATATGTTCCTTTGCAGTGTCGTTGCCTTTTCACTTACCCTTTGTGATTCAGTCAGATTTTTTTGTCATTCTTTTGTTCATATTTATTTTCTTTGTCATTCTTTTGTTCACTTTTCATTCAGCACACAGGCATTGAGTGATTACTGTGTTTCAGATTTGTGTTAACTTCTGGGGACACAAAAATCCCTGCCCTCAAGGAACTCTCAGTCTAATGGAGGATACATACACATATAAAAAGATAATTGTCATATAGTGTGATAAATACAGTGCTAGAAATACACAAGATGCTTTACATTCCTTTTTTCTTTAAAAGTCAACTTCCCTGAAGAGACAGCAAGGACTTTTCAGGCACATGCTTTCTCTGTAAAGGTGTTGACATTATTCTCTCTCTCCCCCACTCCTTTCCTGACAGCAATTCTGCCTGCAGAATTGTATATGGTCATTTTATAATTAAGGGTTTTTAGAGATGAAACTACATTCCTTTTGTAGGTGCAGTTTCACTGGAGGTTGAGAATTCTTTCTGACCTTATTCATGTGGGGAAGAAATTCTTTCCTCAGACCTTGAGAAAAAGCTGTAGTGGGTCAGAATGTCTACGAAGGCATTCATAAGTTGTTGATGGTAAATGACTTGTCAGATGGAAGCAGGCCAAAGCCTAGGAAGTAAGGATCTTTGGCAGGTTCCTATTTTTTTCTTGGAGTCAGATCCTATAAACCCTGAAGGGTATGTTAGCTGTCGTAGCATTAGAGATCTTTAAATATTTTATTGGATTTCTTCAAATCTGCATTTATTTTTTGTTCCATAAAATTCCTTTGAAGCTGGGCTGAAGTAAAAAATACACCCACACACATGCCACCATCCTCAGTCACCCCCAAGGTGCGTAAGCGTTCTTGAGGTGGAGCCTGGTTGGGGCAGCCATTGTGAGGGAATTCCAAGGGGAGAGTGAAACATGAGGGACAGAGCCACAGTAGGAGGATTAAGTGGTTAGTGTTAAAAAGGAAGATGTCATTTCCTTATATTTTGTACCAATTTTCTCAGTTTCCCTACATTGCTTCCCAAGTCAGGACGTCTGTTCTACTCTGCACGTCTGGTTCTTACTCGGACATCCTTTTTCTTGATACTCAAGCCAGACAACCTTTTTCTTTTTCTTTTCTTTCTTTTTTTTTTTTTTTTTTTGCCATTCTTTGCCTTTGTACCATTTACTATTCAGTGATAGCCTTTTTCTTTTCTTTTTTTTATCTTTACTTTTGAGAGAGAGAGAGAAAGAGAGAGAGAGAGAGGGAGGGAGGGAGGGAGGGAGGGGCAGAGAGAGAGGGAGACACAGAATCCGAAGCAGGCTCCAGGCTCTGAGCTGTCAGCACAGAGCCTGACGCGGGGCTCAAACTCACGAACCATGAGATCATGACCTGAGCCGAAGTCGGAGACTTAACCGACTGAGCCACCCAGGCACCCCACCTTTTTCTTTTTTCAACAACCTTGGTATTGCCTCCCTTACAGATACACTAACTTGTGTCTCACAAAGCTGAGCTCAAATTCTACCTCTGTAAAATGCTTCTGACACAGTGCATTGAAGGGCGAACTTTCGTCTTAAAAGTAGACTTTTTTAAGTGACATTTGAATGCACATATTGCTGTTTCTTTCATTTGTGTTAGACGAGCTTGACCATGAGGTAACTTGGGCTTTTGGTCATGGAATCTTCTCCAGTGAAGTTTTATAAGAAATGCTTATAGGGGCATCTGGCTGGCTCATTGGGTGGAGCATGCAACTCTTTATCTGGGGGTCCTGAGTTCAAGCCCCAGGTTGGGCATAGAGCTTACTTTAAAAAAAAAAAAAAAAAAAAAAAAGAGGGTCGCCTGGGTGGGTCGGTCTGTTAAGCTTCCGACTTCACCTCAGGTCATGATCCCAGCGTTGGGCTCTGTGCTGATAGCTCAGAGCCTGTAGCCTGCTTCAGATTTTGTGTCTCCCTCTCTCTGACCCTCCCCTGCTCACGCTCTGTCTCTCTCTCTCTCTCAAAAATAAATAAACATTAAAAAGTTTAAAAAAAAAGTTTACATAAAAAATGGATAGTATTCCTATAATACAATTTACTTAATATGTTCAAATTTATACCATTTACATACTTATTAACATACTTGCTTGAACACAATGAGGTTGCTGTGATCTTTGCAAAAACTTACAATTAAAAATTTTTTTGCTTATGGATGAGAATGGTAGCTTTAACAGCCAATTTCATTCTGTATTTTGCTTACAGCGTTAAGCTTTCAGATAGTTACAAATTTTAATTAATGTATTTTAACATAAAGTATAGGTTATGACCTAAAGTCCTTTTCCTATCAGCCAACTCTGTCCAGCCTAATATTTTATACACTTTTTTTTTAAGAAAAATTCCTGATAGAGTTTAATTTCTCTGGTGTATTTAGTAGCTACCTGATCCAATTCTTTTTCCTTCCTTCTCAGAGTTAAACACTCCAAAAAGATACAACTCTGTTTTATGATATAATATACATACAAATATACTGTATGTATTGTATTTGTTTGTAAACTTTATAAAAAGTGTCATTCTTTGTTATTTGCATTTTGTGAATGCACCTCAGCATTTTTGTCGATTATTTCTGTTGATATTTATTGCTCTACTTCCATTAATTTTAATAGTTGTGTAATATTCCACTGTACAAATGTACCACATTATTTGTTCATTCTCCTATTAATGGACATGAAGTTTTTTCCATTTTTCCTATAGACAACAGTGCAGTAAAGGCTCTTACTCATGTTTTCTTGTTTACGTGAGTGAGAGATTGTCTAGGGATTGTGTCTTGAAGGGGAATGCCTTAATTAAAGTTTAGATAGTGAAAACTTGCAAAATATTAGTGTAGAACTGCCTTTCCAAGTGCTTGTGGGAGATTTTATTCCCACCTGCAGTGGTAGTGAAGTTCGTTCTTGTTCCACATCATTACGAACACTGGGTATTGCCATATTTTTTAAAATTTATTCCCATTTGATGGGTGTGAAATAGGGTAGGCAGTGTTTTCATTTCATTTCAACTTCATTGTTAGTAAAGTTGAGCATCTTTTCATCTATTTCGTGGTTATTCTGTTTTCTATACATTATCTGCTTGTTACTTATTTTTCTGTTGGGTTATTTTTTCTTACTGAGTTTAGAGTTCCTTGTACATTCTCTCCTAATCTTTTGTTGATTATGTCAGTTGCAGGTGTATATCTCAATTTGTTGTGTTTTATTTTCTGATGTCTTTTATTAAGAAAATCTAAGTTTAATTTTTAAAAAAAATTTTAATGTTTATTTATTATTGAGAGACAGAGAGAGAGCATGAGAGGGGCAGAGAGAGAGGGAGACACAGAATCTGAAGCAGGCTCCAGGCTCTGAGCTGTCAGCACAGAGCCTGACATGGGGCTTGAACTCACAAACTATGAGATGATGACCTGAGCTGAAGTCGGACGCTTAACCAACTGAGCCACCCAGGTGCCCTGAAAATCTAAGTTTTAATTCAGTGATACTGTCTGATTTCATTTTTCTTGTTTTTTAAATTTATTGTTAATTTATTTTAATGTTTATTTATTTTTGAGAGAGAGAGACAGAAAGAGTGCAAATGAGGGAGGGGCAGAGACAGAGGGAGACACAGAATCTGAAACAGGTTCTAGGCTCTGAGCTGTCAGCACAGAGCCCCAAGTGGGACTTGAACCCATGGAACCGTGAGATCATGACCTGAGCCGAAGTTTGACACTAAGCCACCCAGGTGCCCTCATTTTTCTTACTTGAAGAAAGCCTTCTCAGGGCACCTGGCTGGCTCTGTGAGTTAAGCGTGGACCGTCAGCTCAGGTCATGATCTCACGGTTCGTGGGTTCGAGCCCTGCATTGGGCTCTGTGCTGACAGCGTGGAGCCTGCTTCAGATCCTCTGTCTCCCTTTCTCTGCTTCTCCCCTGCTTGCTTTCTCTCTCTTTCTCCTTCTCTCTCAAAAATAAATAATAAACTTTAAAAAAAAAAAAAAAAGCCTTCTGTACCCTGAGGTTATAAGGATCTTCTCATATTTTTTCTGAAAGTTTAGAGTTTTGATTTTCATAGTTAGGTCTTTAATCCACCTGGACTTGATCTTTGCATAGGATCTGAGGAGGAATTTGGATAATCAGTGTATAGTAGGCAACAATCAGTTGTCTAATCACTACTTATTGCATTGTTTGTCCTTTCCCCATGACTTTGGAAACACTCTTTCCTTACAGTACATTTCCTTTTATGAAGTCTTTGTCTCTGCTTCCTGTCCTTCTACACTATTCTCTATCTATTCTGCACCAATACCACATTGAAATGCCAGTGGCCTTGGGCAAGTTCCTCTGTCTTAGCTGTTTTTGGCCTTTGTTCTTTCATTTGGGTTTATGATCAGAGTGGTGAAATCCTAAAAGGAAATTTCTTTTATGCTCTTAGAATTTAAGAGAAAAGGCATTATAATTTTTGTTTCATGTGAACTGATGATGTTGGTAATTAAAAATAGATGTTTTTATTCCTTACAATAATATTTAGTTTTAAGCTTACTTAGATTATAGTTTGAAAGTAAGGCAAGAGGGCAAGAGGATAATTTTTCTACAAGTGAATGAATATACAACATAATACCATAGAAGTGTTCTTAGGTGGATGTGTCTCGACGCCACTTTTTTTTTTGTTTAAATGAAAGAAACGTAAAGGTGTTTTGAGTGTTAAAAGAGTAGACCTTATTTATAGTGTGTAGTATAGAATATCAAAGTCTGGTTACTTGACAACTGATAATTCTGAGCATCTGTCCCCTAAATATCAAAATAAAACTTAAGGATATGTATTTTTTTTCAAATTTATTTTTTTCCTTCCTTGGTTGCCTTTATCCCCAGATCTAGCCTTTTCCCTCCTGACTCCTTTTGGTTTTTCACTTTGTCTTTTACAAAGTTTTTAAAAATGTTTTTACCTATAGTCTTCTTTCCTATTTCAGATATCTGTCAATCAGCAATATTTGTCAATCTCCATTGGTGAGAATATTTCTAGAAACCTGAGACATTTTGATGTTGCTCCTCTTTTTCCCGTATCCTTTCCTTTTTAGGGCTGAGTTTCACATTGGCTCATTGGCACCTTCAGTTTTCTTTTGGAGTAATAAATTTTGCTCCCATCTTTTAGACCACCCTTAACGTTATTTTTTTTAATGGGCGTATATCTGCTGGTGTCTGAAGGATAAGCACCTCTCCTACAACACCCTGTGAAAGACTTCTATTTCTTTACCATTGAGACTTGCTTGTATCAGCCATCACTGTTCCGTTCAAGGAGGATTTTCTTTAGTTTCCTCTGGTTAAGGAATGTTGAAAACTGAAGATCCCATGAAGTACTTACAGTTCTGATTGACTTTCAGTGCATCCTCAGAAGTTATATTTAATAGGTCTTTTATAAAAGTATGAAGAGAAATGAAAAATTGAAAATTTGTATTATGTGCAGTATCTCTATTTAATAGAATTTTTAAATGATAGTAATGATATAGGATGAAAAAAACTTGTTTGCTAGTGAAATTTTTATTGTATCTAAAAACTCTCAGACTCTGGTCAGTAAATATTCTTTTATGAAGCATTTATTAATTTTCACATGCAATATGATAATTGTAGTGGCTCAGAATTTAGTTCATTTGAACCAGAAGGGATTTTTTATTGTAATCTGACCAGCTTCTTTTGCTTTCATATGTCATGGGATGAATTATCTTAACATTCTTTTCTAAAAACTCTGCTTAAATCTAGCATAGACATGTTTTGGTTTTCCTAGTAGTGCTATGCCCTTCAGGGTGGAAGGGGAAGAACTTTTTTTTTTTTTTTTTAACATTATTGCCTAATGAGGCTCTGTTGCTTTACTTGATAGTGAATAAATATTTATTTGTATTTAGTTTAGGGATTGAACTTAAGAAGGTCAGTGTGACACAGATCAGACATTGTCCTCTGAAAATCAGTGTTTTGTTGTTTTTTTTTTTTAATGTTTGTTTGTTTGTTTAGTTTTGAGAGAACACAAGCTGGGGAAGGGTAGAGAGGGGAGAGAGAGGATCCAAAGCAGGCTCTGTGCTAACAGCAGTGAGCCCGATGTGGGGCTTGAACTCAGGAACCGCGAGAGCATGATCTGAGCCAAAGTCGGACACTCAACTGACTGAGCCACCCAGGTGCCCCACATAACATAGTCAGTATTCTGAAGTATGCCATTTATTTATTTTTAGCTCATATGACTTCAATTTCATGTCAGAAATTTGTAACTGGTGGTATACTTTAAGAATTTTAGCCATTCTAGTGTTATCTCACTATTGTATTAATATGCATTTATCTGATGACTGTTGATGTTGGACACCTTTGAACATATGTATTTGAGGGGCACCTGGCTGGCTCAGTTGATGAAGCATACGATTGCTGATCTTGGAGTTGTGAGTTCAAGCCCCATGGTGAATGTAGAGCTTACTTAAAAAAATGAATGAATGAATAGCCTCTTTTTTGAAGTATCTGTTTAAGTGTTTCATCTACTTATCTTTTCACAACTCCTCTTTTAAGCATGGCAGCCATCTTAATTTCCATTTTACAAATAAGAACATGATTCAGATTTGTGTCTGAGCTGATGTGACCTACCTAGAGACCTTAGGCTAGTAAGGTAGTTTCAGAGCTGGGTCTATAGAAGACAGGTCTTAAGTGTTTAATGGGTGATATGTGTACTTCACAGGTGCATACAGAGTATGCATGATGATTTCCTTAGTTTGCAGAGGTCATGTGATCCCCTGTCCAGTCTAACTGCTTTTGATTCTCCTCTGCTTATGACGTTTTGGCTACTTTAGAGACTCATTTTTCCTTTTTTCCAGCTTGCACATGAGGTTTCCTGATAGGTCAATTACAATTATGCTTACTACCTTTCTGTTTTCTTCTTTTTTCCCTAATGTAAGTGTGTTTGCGGAAATGAGCATGCCCATTTTGTGGAGTTGGGAGGTGGCATGGGTCTCACCTGACAGGTTAGAGATGGGACCTTGGAAGTAATAGCCAGTCAGAAAGTGAACTTGCAGGAATATAAAGGTTGGTCTTAGACCTTTTGCCTTTAAAAAAAAAAATTTTTTTTTTTTTAATGTTTCATTTGGTTTTGAGAGAGAGACAGAGTGTGAGTGGGGAAAGGGCAGAGAGAGAGAGGGAGACAAAGAATCCGAAGCAGGGTCCCGACTCAGCTGTCAGCCCAGAGCCTGATGCTGGGCTCGAACCCATGAGCTATAAAATCATGACCTGAGCCGAAGTCACATGCTTAACCAACTGAACCACACAGGCGTCCAGACCTTTTGCCTTTTTTAACAGATGGTTTGTAATATTAGAAGGCAGTAAAAGGTGATTTTGATGTGGTTTTCCCCCTCCCTAACTTACTTACGTGCCTAACTCACCTAACTCTTCCTAGTCCCCCCCAAAAATGTTAGTGGTAACACGTGAAATCAAAAGAGTGGCAGTCACTCTTCTGAGTATTCTACCAGAGCAAGAAGCTATAAATATATTGTATTATTAGATGATGTGGCTGTAGATTAGATGATACTGGATGATCCTTTCCTTATAAATAAGACTTGAATTTGTGTTTGTCCTATTCAATATGTTTAAAATACTCGTATATAGGGAAACTGAAAATTAACTTGTTGGGAAGAGTTACGTTAGCAGTTTTGAACAAAAATTGCACTCAAGAGGCAGTTTGTTTAATATTTACACTAGAGAGGATACTCTGAGCTAGACTTCCCAAATTGAAATCCCTGTTTTACTACTTAGTAGTTGTGTGATCTTGTGTTACTTTTCTGTGTATGTTTCCTCATCTACAATATGGGGAATCCTTACTTTGTTGGATTGAAGTGTAACTGGTTTAGTATATGTAAAATGTTTTGAAGTTGTTACTTCTTAATTAAATTACCAGGGCGCTTAGGTGGCTCAGTGGGTTAAGCGGCCAACTTCAGCTCAGGTCATGATCTCACAGGCTGTGGGCTTGAGCCCTACGTGAGGTTCTATGCTGACAGCTTACAGCATGGAGCCTGCTTCTGATTCTCTTTCTCTCTCTCTCTCTCTCTCTCTCTCTCTCTCTCTCTCCCCCTCCCCTGCTTGTTCTCTGTCTCTCTTTCTCTCTCAAAAATAATAAACATTAAAAAAAATTATTACCTATCATTCAGCACTCAGAGTGGTAAGTAGGTTTTCATTTTAGAAGATAATGAACAGTGTATGTTTTTCAATGTTTATGTATTTTGAGAGAGAGCGAGTGAGCATGTTCACTCACATGCAAGTGGGGGAAGGGTAGAGAGAGGGATGGAGAGGGAGAGAGAATCCCCAGCAGGCTTCATGCTGTCAGAACAGAGCCTAATGTGGAGCCTGATGTCAGGCTCTATCTCAGGAACCATGAGATCATGACCTGAGCTGATACCACGAGTGGGATGCTTAACTGACGGAGTCACTCCCCATGAACAGTGTATTTTAAGGTAAAATTTATATTACTGCTTTCCCCAGAGTAAACTGAAGATTTACAGCAATGAAATATACCCAAACAAATCAAGACATTAAATGAGGAGTAAATGAGAAAATGTATGTTAAACCCAAGTATTATAGAATGCTAAGTATGGGTGTTATTGAAGTCAGAGAAAGAGGTGAAATATTTATAAACGTCAGGTTGAGGCTTTGGACATTTAAATATTTTTAGTCTAAATTTACACAAAAATTGTATGGTCTGGAAACTTAATAACAAGTATATATTGTTATTTTAATCATTAAACATGTATGATTTATTTTATTTTTTAAAGTTTATTTACTTATTTTGAGAGAGAGAGAGTGCGAGCAGAGGAGAAGGGGCGGGGGGGGGGGGGGGGGAGAGAATCCCAAGTAGCCTCTCAGCACAGAGCCTGACTCAGGGCTCAACCTCACAAACCATTAGATCATGACCTGAGCTGAGATGGAGTCGGATGCTTAACTGAGCCACCCAGGTGCCCCATGATTTGTTTACAAACTAGAAAGAATTGGCTCTACTATATTTTCAGTAATTATTTAGTTCATAATGAATTGGTCCAAAGAAAGAACATGTTTATATCTTTAGTAAAAGCTGTCAGCTGTGGTTTCCTGTTACAAACCAAAAATGAATTCTATTCATTTACTTTCCATTTTCCAGTTTATTTTTGCTATTGAAAAAAGTTTTTTCCAGTTTTCTCCTATTCTCCTACTACAATTTTAAGGTATAAAAATAATTAGTCTTTTTCTTACTAATACATAAAAAACAAATTTTGTCTACCTTCTAAGCATTGCTTTAGTTATGTCCCAAGATACTGATATGTCATATCCTATTTATAACAAGTTTTTGTATTGCTTTGTTACAGTCTTAATTATTTATATGTCTCATTGTTAATTTCCATCTGGTTGGGTATTACATTTGGTCTAATAAAAAAGCATTGCATTTAGAGAATATATTATGTATATTGTCCTAGATTATTTCTAGGTTTTGATAGTTCATGCACATTTGAGGAAAGATTTAAACTTGGCTTTCTTTAATGTACAGGTAGGCCTCACTTTACATAGTTCCAATATGCATGAATCTAGTTATCATGTTTTAGTTAAGTAACATCAAACACCAACAATAAGCCTTGTAATACTCTGAGCGTAGAACCTAGCCAAGGCTACATAGATTTTAACTGTACGACTATGAACTAATAATGGGTGTTTTAAACTACTAATTTGCAGTAATTGGTTACATAGCAAGTTTTAAAAAATCAATATATGGAGACTGTTCAGTTAAAAAAATTTTTTTTATTCTTCAAATTTGATAACTGCTATTGATTTTTCTTCACATTCACTGTTTCTGTGGTCTCCATTCTGCTTTTAAGCCCATCTGGTGAATTTTTTGGTTGATATTGTACCTTTTAGTTCTACAAATTCAATTTTATAGTTTCCTTTTCCCTGCTGAGCACTCACCAGCCTTTGGTTTAAGTTCTTGGTAACACCTGCTTTAAAGTACTTTTTTCTTTTGCTATTTCTGATATTTCAGTTATGTTATTATCTCTTTTTATTGATTACTTTTATCTTGATTATGGGATACTTTCTCGTATACTGGTAATTTTTTATATTATGCTGTTCACTATGATTATTCTTTGCAAGGAGGTTAGGTTATGTTGTCTTCCTTTAAAGAGTCTTGAGTTTTTTCTGTCAGGTAATTATGTTATTAGAGGATCGTTTTGGTTTTCTTTGTGTGACAGGTCTGTTTTGATATTGAATTAAATTATAGGGGGCCTTTATTCTCTTTTGGTGTTTCAGTTGAATGCCTGAAATGTTCTCTGTACTCTAGTTGGGTGGAGTATTAGTCTGCTTGGGCTGCCATAACAAATTACCTTGGACTAGGTGAATTGAACAACAAATTTATTTTCTCACAGTTCTGGAAATTGGGAAGTCCAAGAGCAAGGTCCCAGCAGGGTTGGTGTCTGGTGAGGTGTCTCTGCCCTTGGGTTGCAGATGGCTACCTTTTCATTGTGTGCTTGCATGACCTCTTCTTGGCGCATGTATGGAGAGAGAGAGAGAGAGATAGTGAGCTCTGTGTTGTCTTCTTATTAGGATACTAATCCTATTGGATCAAGATCCCATCCTTATGACCTCATTTAACCTTTAGAGGTTTATTCTCCAAATACAGCAACACTGTGGGTTAGGGCTTCAATATCTGAATTTTGTGGGAACACAAACAAGAACTGCAAAGACTCCCTGCACTGCACAGCCTTTCAGCCCCATAGTTGGTGATCTCTGCTAGACTTCTTAGAGACTCAAGTAGCCTAGCCCTTGACCGAGGACCCATGGTAAGTCCCTGTGCTCAGAAATTTGGTCTGTTGCTCTACTTGGGCTAGTTCTCCTTGTGTTGGGACAGGAAAGTGTTCCCAGGCAAAAACTAGGGACATTATGGGGCTTACTTCACATTTCCCTTCCCTCAAAAGATCTCAGACCTGCACTGCCTGTTATTCATTTCCTGAACACAATTGCATTATATATTGTGGCCTGTTTTGTTCTTGTTTTTGGTAGAATAGCAAATCTGATAGCGGACACTCTGCCATGGTTGGAGGCAGACCAGTCATGAGTTTTTATTTGCAAACATAGTAGGAGGAACCTTATAAATCTCTTTTGAGCATTTTTCTTTTATATAGTTAAATTTTAAAAATTACTGGTAGAGCCTATTTCATTAAAAGTTTTCTGGGTAGACTTGAATTCTTTTTAAAGTTTTATGCTAAACACAATGAACTGTGTAGAGGGGGTGCCTTTTTGTTCTTTATAGGTATTGATGGACGGAATATGATATTGCTGGAATCTTTCTGAAATATTTCAGGATATTTGAGGCTTTCTATATACAATAATCAAAACCTGGTGATGAAACATTATGACTTACACCCACCAAACCCTGGAAATTTAGAATTTAGGCCGCAGGAGGGCTTTTTAAACTCTCTCCCACTCTATGCATTTGACACAGGATAATGTGAAGTATGCCCCCAACACTGGGCAAAGTGACAGTGCTATAAAAGAATGGTTCCTTAATTATAATATTTAAAATTTTTTTCCAGGAGTTTAAAATGCTAAGTACATAATTTGACTGTTACTTAGTTCACTTGAAAAATGAAATCCTTTTTGGCAGACCATTATAAAGTCTTCAGATTTTATACTTTTTTAAAAGAGTGAGCCCTGTATTTGTAGACCATAAACTATGCTGGATAGAGTATTCAAATCAGGATTTTTCCATTTTCTATAAAAATTAAATAAAATAAAAAATACTGTTTAGATATACTTAAAATTGTTGGAATGGTTTTTGGTAGGTATTAAATAGATTTCACATTTAATTGTGTATCACAGGACTGAAATTGAAAAAATAATCATTAAAAGTCGAGTAATCAATAATGGGTAGGTTATTAGATGGTCTCAAATCAGATTCAACTCTTTGTATGCATATGTGTACTGACAAAATTTGGTAAATGATGATGCTTGGCTTCTCATATCAAAGAGGAAATGATAGATTCTTAGATGTTAGAACTACTGACAAATAATTAGTAAAAATATTTTTCTATCCCTGCTTCTTTCCATGTACCAAATGAAATTCCAGAGAGACTAAAGATTTACCTATTAACGAGAAATAATACATATATGAAAGAGAATATAGCTGAATGTCGAATCATCAGGTAGTTCTAAACACTGTATCAAATGACAGTATGAAAAGGAGTGTTAGATCTGTACAGCAAAAACAAAACCCTGTCATAAGCAAAGAGAAGGATGAGCATGAGACTGGCAAGTCATGTATAATAAATGTGATTTGCTTTCCAGACTCCATTGAAGTCACCTGTATATCACAGCACAGGAAGCCCTTTGCCTCCTTCTTGAGACAGTCCCTTCCCTACTTACCTTGGGTTTTGGTTAAGACTCCCAAAAAGGTATTGTCATTCCTCTTTAGTAAACAAGCAGAGAACTGGAACCTCATAAGCCCACTAGTGCTATTGCCTTTTATTGCCACATGGTGTTGCTAGTGAAGTTTGATCCTGTATAGCCCCTTTGGAGGTTTGCTCAGCAAACTAGCTGGCCAGAAGCTCTTGCTAGTCCAAAACTTTGTGCACACTTTAGAAAGACCACATTGGGCATCATTGTACCCACAGTAATAGGATATGGAGGAGCAACCAGCATCATTCAATTTATTTATCAAACCAGAATTTACTGAGTAGCTACTGTGTGCTTCAGACTGTTCCATCCACTAGAAATAATAGTGAACAAAACAAAAATTCCTGCCATCATGGAGCTTACCTTCATTATTGGGGTTGAGGAGAGGAAGAGAGGTCGGGTGGAGACATATGAAAGACAAAGTATGCTGAAGGGCCTCTGTGTGAAATCCTGACCACTGTTAATTATCTTATATTTCTTCTATGTGGGGCATCAGTATGAGTGATACAAGTGAGTATAAGAGAGGCTGAGTACGTGGTGGATTTAAAATCACGGTGTATTGGGACGCCTGGGGGGGTTCAGTCCGGTGAGCATCCAACTCTTGATTTTGGCTCAGGTCATGATCTCATGTTTTGTGAGATCAAGCCCCACATTGGGCTCCACACTTGGGTTTCTTTCTCTTCCTCTCTCTCTTCCCCTCCCCACTCATGAGCCCATGTGCACATGCTCTCTCTTTCAAAATAAATACATAAACTTAAAAAAATAGTAAAAAACAATGCACTTAAGGCAGAGAAAGCATTTTAAAAAAATCAATGTGTTGATTGTATAGGTATTTTGTGGCCACTCTGTATATATGGTACATCACACTGTTACTTAAAAATATTGTTATAGGTGTATAATTATGAACATAGGTGTTTATATAAGTAGAAATGCAAGTTAGCAAATAATACATTTAATATGATCACAAGTATTAGTGAGGAATACTTTTTCTCTACCTCTGAGGTTTCCTTCCTGAGAAGGGAATTCCGTTAGTGTTCACCCTGAGTCTGCTCTGGCTCCCTTAGTCATTTCAACCTTGATGTAATGACTTATCTGATTGGTAAATTTGAGACTAGTTGGCCCAGTGGATGCACTTCATTGATGTGTCAGAGCTAGCGAGTCTTTCCACAGCCATCGAGTGATTTCTCATCTCCTCCATGGAATAAGTTGTGCAGAGGCTTATCCTGCAGGGAGCAGTCTGTGCCTGTTTAGTGCTAAGACATGCTCTCCTCTGAGGTTCACAATTAGCAAGCCCATTTATCTAATAAACCTACAGCTTCTTTTAGTAATAGCAATGATATTTTATTCTTTGTTTCTCAACTTGTTCATAACTTTGGCAGGGAAGGACGTATCAGCTTTTGGGTGCTCTTTTTGGAGGCACCTCATACATACGATTCTATTTTATTTAGTTTACATATATTTTTATTTTTCCGTATTCATGTAGAAAAATGTCTGGAAAGATAAGCATCATGGTTTCAAAAGAGGTTGGTAGAAGTTTTTTTTCTTGTCTGTACTTTTGAATTCACCGAATTCATTAGATGTGGGAAAGAAAAAAAAAAGGAAGAAAACATTTAAAAATTTAAAAAATGTATGCAATAAAATAGAATGAAATGAAGAAAGTAAACTACAAAAAATGTTTTAAAAAGTTAAAATAGTAAAAAAAATAAATAAAAATTTAAAAAACTCCAGAAAATAAAAATAAATTTTTCTCTTTCTGTATCCAAGAATAAGAAAAGAACAAAGACAAGAAATGAATAGATGGACCCGTGAACAGAATGAAATCCGAATGAAATTACATCTAGTTTCCCCTGGAAGTCAACTGTGAAGCACTAAGCAGGTGGAGAGACTTGTGGTGGTCCTCTAGGGCCTGAGCTTGGTTGGCGCAGTTGGATGGGGCTTGGCGTAACAGCTGTTCTCCACTAGATGGTGCTGCTTAGCTTACTGAGGTGGATTGGTGTGGTGCACGTGCAGGTGTGTGTGCCTGCTTGGGAGAGGTGAAAATGGTATCACCCAGCTTCCCAGTCTCTGGTACCAGAATAATTGCGCTCAGCAATTGTGACCAGCAGTCAAGCACCCCTCCTTTGTCTTCAGCTTCCATTCACTCCCCACATCTATGCTGTCTGCTTCCAAGCTGTCAGCCTGGCAGCAGCACCTCCCTCCTGAATTATATCTCATATGGGGCTGTTTCCAAACCCCTTACTTCTGAGAGCCCTGTGGTTTGGACTGACTCCAGCACTCTGGGGAGGGTCTTGCCAAGCAGTGGTTGGGTCCTGGCTCGCCCCTGGGAATGTTTGTGCGGTCACTGTTGCAGAGGTTCCGAGATTGCGGCTGGGTGCCTGCTTGCCCCAGAAAAAGTTTGTGCGATTGCCCGGCAGCAGAGGTTCGGAGATTATGGCAAAACAACACACAGCCGGCACCAGATTTCACCACACCCTTGCGTCTTTGTTCCAATATGAGCACATGTGGCTGTTCTCCAGGTAGGGTCCACTGGGACCTTTTCCTGTGAGGAGGCCATATGGCCTCTACCAAATGCCCTCCTAGCAGAGGAACCACTTCTCCTTGTGTGGCCCACGGACCCCTCAGATCTCACTGCCTGCTCCTGGGAATTTGCCCTTCCCACCAGGGCACTGCTAGATACTGAGCTACAGAATTTCTGACTCTGCTGTCACCTGTTTATAGAGTCCTAATGGAATTGAAGCCTCTTTCTCCCTTTCTTGTTCAGTCCCGTGTGGGTGTTTCCACTCTTTCTCTTTCTCTCCACTTACTTCTGGGGAGAGTGCTTCTCCTGCACTCTCCCCTGCTTTCTCTGTCCCCTCTCCGCAAAAACAGCTCCCTACCCCCTGTGGCTTTTCTCTCCTCCATTTCACCTCTCTGAGCTCTGTATCTGCCGAGTTCTATGGCTCAAGTTATGCAGATCGTTGTGTTCATCCTCAGATCAATTTTCTAGGTGTGCAAAATGGTTTGGTGCTGATCTAGCTGCATTTCAGGGATGAGAGAAGCCGGGAACTTCCATGCTGCTCTGCCATCTTGGCCCCCTGAATTTATTAGATATGAAATAAAAAAATTGTTAAGGGGCGTCTGGGTGGCTGAGTCAGTTGAGTGTCCAAGTCTTGATTTCAGCTCAGATCACGAGCCGCAGGGTGGGGGATTGAGCACTGCGTTGGGCTCCATGCTGAGTGGAGCCTCCTTAAGATTCTATTTCTCTCTCTCTCTCTCTCTCTCTCTCTCTCTCTCTCTCTCTCTCTCTCTTCTTCCCCTTCCCTGACTTGTGCTTGTACTCTCTCTCTAAAAAAGAAAAGAAAAGAAGTGGTTAAATATTTTAAACCTCTAAAATATACAGCCTGGTCTGACTTCCCATGTAGAAGAATTAGTCATCTTTGTATAAGGACAAAAGCTGGACGCGAATAGTTTCCATGTCATAGCCTAGTGTTTGAGTCTAGAACTTATACTAGGCAAAAATCTATTACGTTTCTTAAATCTCTGGCTTGTCATTACACTTGTCACAACAATTGCTTTCCATTCATTATAATAGTGTGAAGCAGTTTGCATGGTTTTTAAAAGTGAGTTCTGGCATTTAACTGAGGTTAACTAGATTCTGTATTTTTCTCTCCTACTTGTAAAGTATAGCTGTTTGCTAAGCCTGTTTATTTTTTGGCTTTTATTATTCCTTTTAAAAAAGGAACAGCTCTAGAATTCTACCATCCTTCCTGCTTATCACCGTGATAAGTCCATATGAATATAATACTCAGGTTTGACCATATTCGAAATTATGTGTTTATTAAAAAGAGATTAGATTTAAAATATTGCTAAAGTCATAATTTTTATATCCTTATCCCTCTATATTAGCAGAAAAGAAGTATCTCCTGATTTTGAAATTTTGTAAAAGTCAATCAAGTAAAAATGCAACATAATTCAGTGATTATATTCTTATCATGCTTTTTAACAATTCACTTTTTAATTGTTATTTTGATTATGAAATACTTCAGACCACAAAAACATGCTGAGAATAAAATAATCTCTAGATATTTCATGTACAACTTAATAAATAAAATTTTATAAATACAAGTAAGCCTCTGTGTACCCAGTTTTTTTTTTTTTTTTTTTTTTTTTTAATTTTTTTTTTTCAACATTTTTTATTTATTTTTGGGACAGAGAGAGACAGAGCATGAACGGGGGAGGGGCAGAGAGAGAGGGAGACACAGAATCGGAAACAGGCTCCAGGCTCCGAGCCATCAGCCCAGAGCCTGACGCGGGGCTCGAACTCACGGACCGCGAGATCGTGACCTGGCTGAAGTCGGACGCTTAACCGACTGCGCCACCCAGGCGCCCCTCTGTGTACCCAGTTTTGATCCCTCATCCTAGTCTGCTAGGATGAGGGATAGTTTGGTATTTATCATTCTTATGTGTATGCTATAAATATTTTTACTACCTATGTATGTATCACTAAAGACGATAGTGTATTTTTTAATGTTTTACAACCTCATATGAAACACTCATATATTGCTAGTGAGAATGTAAAATGGAACAACTGCTTTGGAAAACTTTTGCCATTTCCTAAAAAAGTTAAATACAGAATTTTTTTTACCATACAACGCAGCACTTTTCTTAGGTACATACCAAAGAGAGACGTATAAACCACACAAAACTTGCACAGAGATGTTCATAGTAGCATTGCACTACTCATAGCCAAAAAGTTAAAAAAAAAAAATAAAACCAAACAATGACCAAATATTCAACTGGTGAATGGATAAATACAATGAGGTAGATCTACAAATGGAATATTATTCAGTCATAAAAATAACTGAAGTACTGATGCATACTTCAGCATAGATGAACTTGAAAACGTTCTACTAAATGAAAGAAGCTAGTCACAAAAGACCATGTATGATTTTATTTATATGAGAAATACAGATTAGGCAAATTTATAGAGATATGAAGTAGACTAGTGGTTATCTAGGGTGGGGATTATGGGGGGAGATTGGGCTGTGACTGCCAATGGGTATGGATTTCTTTTTAGGGTGGTGAAATGTTCTAGAATTAGATAATAGTGATAGTTGCACAACTCTGAATACACTAAAAAAATCAAATGGTACACGTTAAATTGGGTGAGTTGTATTGTGATGTGAACTGTATCTCAGTAAAACTGTTTAGAAAGTTTATGTGGATGTCATATATTCTGCCATTAGCTTTTTAAACTCAGTATAAACCAAATCATTATATTTTGGGATTTATACATTTTTTGAACATTTAGTTATATATAACTCAATTTTCATATTCTGTTGTATGAATTTACTGTTATTTTATTAATCATTTTCCTTTTTTGCCCTTTAAAAACAATGCTTTTGTTGGGTACCCAGGTAGCTCAGTTGGTTAAGTTTCTAACTTTGGCTCTGGTCATGATCTCATGAACCATGAGATGAGCCCCATGTTGGGGGCTCCATGCTGTGAGCGCTGAACCTGCTTGGAATTCTCTTCCTCTCTCTCTGCCCTTCCTCTGTGCCCTCTGTCTTTCTTTCTCTCTCAAAAATAAGCTTTAAAAAAATCCTATCAAATTCTAATTTGAAAGAAAGCCTTAAAAATATATGTCATCATATAAGAAAATGCGGATTACTGTTCACTATTTGCAAAAGCAATGGTTTTTAAAAAATTTTTTTTCAATGTTTATTTTTGAGAGAAAGAGAGGGTGAGTGGGTAAGGGGCAGAGAGGGAGGAAGACACAGAATCCGAAGCAGGCTCCAGGCTCTAGGCTCTGAGCTGTCAGCACAGAGCCTGACGCAGGGCTCCAACTCACAAACCATGAGATGATGACCTGAGCTGAAGTTGGATGCTTAACTGGACACTTAACCGACTAAGCCACCCAGGAGCCCCAAAGCGTTGTTGTTGTTGTTGTTGTTGTTTTTAATGTTTGTTTATTTTTGAGAGAGCGTGAGAGAGAGGGAGACAGAGAATCCAAAGCGGGCTCTGTGCTGACAGCACATCTTGTGAACCGTGAGATCATGACCTGAGCCAAAATCAAGAATCAGACGTTTAACTGACTGAGCCATCCAGGCGCCCCTAGAATTTTATAGAATTACTGCTGATTTGTAACTTATTTAGTATTATTTCACTGTTTAGAAGAAATTTTATTGGTGTACCTTAGAACATTTAATTCATATAGCTATACAATTTAAAGTTGAAAATACTTTATCTTCTGAAATTTTTCTGTAGTTCTTTTATATTTGGCAAAAGAAAAGGTTTTAACTACTGTGCCTTTTTTGGTATTTTATTGTTAATTGAGACATGTCCTAATTTTCGTGTGTGCTGATATTTTATAGAAAAAGCCACAAATGAGTACAACACTACAGAAGATTGGAGTCTTATTATGGACATATGTGACAAAGTTGGGAGCACTCCTAACGGGTAAGATGCCCAGTCATGCATGGTGAATGTCTAGGAGCTTAATTACCTGTCTCTTTGCCTGATACAACTTTGAGAGGAAAATGGGATTTTACTGTTTACTTTTGGGGGACAAAAGTAAAGAGATCCTGGTGGCCAGATTTATGGGACTAACCTTATCATGAAAGAACAAATGGAAAAGAGTTCAACTGAAAACCTGAGACATATTAAAATATGTAATTAGGGCTTTTACACAATAGGAACACGTGTTAACAATGAAAGTTGTTTAGGGAATTCCCCTGTGACTTAGACATGTATGGGAGCCTTTTAATAAAGTAGATAAATATAATAATATAATAGGTAATATACTGAAAAAGCTCTTTGATAATGAATAGATGAAAATAATAATATGAAAAAGTGAATATAAAAAAGAGTGCTTTTGGGAGAGAATGCAATAAGTAAGCTGAACTGATCTAAACTTTAGAAGTTTAGCAGACTGATGAAAGTATTTGTTTTAACATTACAACTTTTCAAAGTACCTTCATACATGTTTATACTGAAAACTTTGAAGACTATGTCTCGGTAATTTTTTTTATAAGAATTTGTTGTCTGAACACTAAATCTGTCTTGAATAAATAAGGTAATTTATATGACATAGTTTTTTTGTGTTGATCTTTTGGAAATGATTTGGCTCTTGATTGGGTAATGTACAACATTTACAGCAAGCTCCTTTTTTTTTTTTTTTTTTTTTTTTTTTTTTTGAGTTCTGCAGTTCTATGAACGAAAGATTGTGTAGAATCATTTACAGATTTAATCCTTTATGAAATGAAGTTTGCAGGATGTTATTTATTTACTCATTTACTTAATGTTATTTTGAGAGAGAGAGAGAGAGAGCCTGTGCGCACGTGTATGCAAGCAAGCAGGGGAGGACAGTGCTAAATCACTGGAAGGCATTGGTAAATATTAAGGTACAGGAAAGTGGCCAGTGGAAAATATTTTTTGGGGGGGACAAAGTTTTTATTTAAATTCCAGTTATTTAATACACAGTGTAATACTAGTTTATGGTGTACAATTTAGGAAATATTTTTTTAATGTTTGAGAGAGAGAGCACATGCACACATGGGGGAGGGGCAGAGAAAAAGGAGTGAGAATCCCAAACATGCTCCAGGGAGCTGTTAGCATGGAGTCTGACATGGGGCTTGATCTCACAAACCGTGAGATTATGACCTGGGCTGAAATCCAAAGAGTCAGAAGTTTGACTGAGCCACCCAGGTGCCCTTGCAGGATTTTATTTTTAAATTTAAAGTTATTTGGTATGCCTTATATTTTTAATGTTTAAGTTGAAATTCTGAATAAATCCTTAACCTTCTTCATTTTTTTCTTAGAGCAAAAGATTGCCTAAAAGCCATAATGAAAAGGGTAAATCATAAGGTTCCTCATGTTGCTCTGCAGGCGTTAACTGTAAGTAAAAGTCATGTTATTTATTATTTGACCCAAATTTTAAATGTGTATTTATTTCAGTAAGTTAAATAAGATAATATCTCAACATTTGTATATTGATTTTTATTTTAATTAATAGCTTCTTGGGGCTTGTGTGGCAAACTGTGGAAAGATATTTCATTTAGAAGTATGTTCCCGTGATTTTGCAACAGAAGTACGTGCTGTGATAAAAAATAAGGTAAATTTTAAAAAGAGAAGAATTTAAATCATTAAAAAGTGCATATACTGTATGTCATTTTAACTATATAGCGTTAATAAAATTGTTATAAATGAAATAATTTTTAGATAAGTTTGAGATGAAATAAACTTCCTTTTCTAAAACTTGATGTTTTCATTTGAAGCACCAAAACCTGTTTTTCTTCCCAAAACATATATACTAGTGATAATAGCTCTTCTTTATTGAGAGTTAGTAAGCAGTCACTGCTCTAAGAATTTTACATATACTATCTTGTTTAATGTTCTTAATAGCTTTTAGAAGTTAGATTCTCTTGTCATTCCTTTTTTATCAATACAGAAACTGAGCCTTAGGGAGAAGATGAGTAACTTGTCCTAGGTCATGTGACTAGTAAGTAGCACAGCTGAGGTTCAGATCTAGGTTTCTGTACCTTCAAAGTCCAAACTACCACTATTCTGTCCAGATTCACATTAGAGATAACAAGCAAAGGGGGCCTTTACTTTAGAGCAGGGCCGGGACGGGGGGCGGGGGTGTCTTCACAATAGGGTTGTTATTGATTTCCTTGGGATAGAAACTCTGAAGCACCATTCTCTTGCTATTAGTAAAATTCCAGAATTTTAGTTTGGTTGATATAAAAAGCTTAGTCTAATGTTGAGCATATTAAGAAAACAAGAAATAACCTCTGAATATAAAAAATCTGTTGTCATTATAGTAAGAGTTAGAAATTGATGTTTAAAAGGGTAATTTTACAAGAAATAACTCTATCTTAAAGCAAAAATAGGCATTTACCAAGTACTTATGTAGGCTGAGGATTGCTGGACTTTCGTTGATGTTTAATTTTGGTGGTAATTCTCTTTGTTAAATGTTTCAAGTTCTTTAACCATTACTTAACCATAGTTTTATTTCTTTCTTTGCATTGCCCTTAAAAGGCTCATCCTAAAGTGTGTGAAAAACTGAAATCTTTAATGGTGGAGTGGTCAGAAGAATTTCAGAAGGATCCTCAGTTTAGTCTAATATCTGCAACTATTAAATCTATGAAAGAAGAAGGAATTACTTTTCCTCCAGCAGGTTCTCAGGTAAGAGATTCACTTACACCCATGGTTGATCTTATACTATTTTGAAGGTACGTATCATATAAAGGCTGGACAAAGTCTGTCTTAATCATCATTTCCCACCTCCACTCTCCGGGTGCCTATCTGAAATAGCGCCTTATATTAGTAGATGTTCTAATTGTTGAGTGAATTTCTTTTTTTGTTTTAAGTTTATTATTTTGAGAGAGAGGGAAAGAGAGAATCCCAAGCAGGCTTATCACTGTCAGTACAGAGCTCAGTGTGGGGTCAAACTCATAAACCGTGAGATCATGACCTGATCCGAAACTATGACCCGACTGCTTAACAGACTGAGCCATCTAGGCGCCCCTCTTGAGTGAATGTCTTATACTTATCAGAACTTTGAAAAGTGAATCAGCCGTAAATAATCTGTTTAATGCTACTCTAAGCTACTCTAAGTCTAGAGTCATACAAAAGGCATATATGTATGAGGGAGCCCTTATGTTTAAGAAATTTATAGTAAAGTTGGATTGTTATAGGCAGGTGAAAAATAACTAAATTATAAGTGACACATATGGATGAGGGATGGGTAGGATGGGTAACAAAGACAGGATGCCAGGAGAGAAAGGCAACTACAGACTGGGATGGTAAAGAGGTAGAATTTTTAGACTGGAATGCATTTCAGTATGTACACAGGAGAGGAGATCCTACTGGGGGAAGAATGATACAAACAAGTTTATGGAATTGAGAAAGCTCAACACCAATTTTTTGAAGAGTGAATATGCCTGCAGGGAATGGTTTACAAATAGATAAGGGGAACTATAAGACTAGAAATTTATTTGAGGAGATGGGAAGATAGCTTTAGTAGGACAGGGGTGAAGGTCAGCATAATAAGCCACAGAGTGGGCTGTCTAAGTGTGGGAGAAAAACACTATCTTAAGTTTTGCTTCAGTGCCTCTTTCCTTCCAGTTAATATTGGGATATGGACTAGGGAAAGAAACTAAGAGAAGTACTGTATATTTTATTTTACTTTAGACTGTAGACTACACAGTCAAAAAGAATCTTTATAGCTGAGCAGAACTAAGGGTTCAAGGGAGAATTTGGGGACAAAAACCTTATAAGTAATAAAAGCAAGCATTTTTCTGCTTTGTCCTTTCTGCATGTCATTAAAAACCTGTGTGTGTGTTTTTTTAAATATGAAACTTATTGTCAAATTGGTTTCCATACAACACCCAGTGCTCATCCCAACAGGTGCCCTCCTCAATGCCCATCACCCACTTTCCCCTCCCTCCCACCCCCATCAACCCTCAGTTTGTTCTCAGTCTTTAGGAGAGTCTCTTATGGTAAAAACCTGTGTTTAACGAACTGGTTGATGGTTCAGGATCCTGGACATCTCTGTCTTCCATGGCTTTAACGTTGTTTTTAATTTTATTTTTTATTTTTGAAAATTGTTTTTGTGAGACAGAGGCAGCCTAAGCAGGGAAAAGGCAGAGAGAGAGAGAGAGAGAGAGAGAGAGAGAGAGAGAATTCAAAGCAGGCTCCAGGCTCTGAGCTGTCAGCACAGAGCCCAGCGTGGGGCTCGAACTCATGAACCGTGAGATGATGACCTGAGCTGAAGTCAGAAGCTCAACTGAGTGAGCCACACAGGCACCCCTGTCTTCCATGCCTTTAAATTTAAGCACGAACCTCCTAATTCTGATGTGCCTGAGGTGCCACCATGATTCAAGTACAATGGTACTAAAAGAGCTTAATAAGTATTCCTAGAACCGCACCTATTGTCTCCATCCACCCTCTTCTTTTCAGTAATTATTATGGCTTCTTGCTGCCTCTCCTAGACTTCAGTGTCCCTCACTGAATAAAATACCTTGGACAGTTGAGGTTAGGAAAGTCCAATTGGGAAAGATTTGTGTTTAAGTATTTTCTGTATGCCATGATCTGTGTCATATACTAAGATTTATGCAAAATGTAAGCCAGTTTGTGCCTTGTGAGTTTATTATGTTTTCTTGAAAACCATGGTATTTTATTTTAGTATTTGAAAACTGCTACTTTAAATTTTTACAAAGAACTTCACTTTTAGAAGAAACTCTTGTCAGCTTTTTAAAAATTAACATGTGCGAATAATTATAGAGCTTGTGTTTTCTTTGAAACAGTAGTTGTGTTCATTTTACTCATACATTTACAGACTGTCTCAGCTGCTGCCAAGAATGGTTCATCATCGAACAAAAACAAAGAAGATGAAGACATAGCTAAAGGTAAATGCTCAAGCGTGTATAATTTAATATTGCTTAAAACATCCTTGCCAGAACAATTTATTTAAATAAAAATTATAATCAAACTGGGTATGCTTTTACAATTTTGCCTCATATCTAGTAGGGTCTGAAAAGTAAGGAAAACAATTAACATGATACAAGAATGATTTAATTCATAATCATTGTCAATAATACGTATTTAATGTCTTACCTTTGGAGAGATTTCATTTCACCTTTTCTTTAATGCCAAAGTTATGAGTCAAGCACAGAAATATGTTCACGGCTTGTCCTATATGGAAAGCTACCCATATTATAATGTCACAATCTGTTTGCTATAAAAATAATAGCTGCTGTATATGACAGACTGTGATAATAAGGAATGAGCAAAAACTTTATTTTAAAAAATGTCATGATTCTCTGCCCTGTCCTCCCACACTCCAAAAAAGTTAACTGTTTAGCATTTAATTGGACAAATAAAATACTCAACTTGATTTATTCTTATTAAGTATTACATTAAAAGTATTTCTTTTTGCTTTAAAAAAATCAGAATTAATTTTGGCTATCTTGTTTTTTGCATTTTAATTTTTCAAATTAGCTATTGAATTATCATTACAAGAGCAGAAGCAGCAGCACACAGAAACAAAATCCTTATATCCATCTGCAGAAATTCAGTTAAATAATAAAGTTGCAAGGAAAGTGAGAGCTTTATACGATTTTGAAGCTGTTGAGGACAATGAACTTACTTTTAAACACGGTGAAATTATTATTGTTTTGGATGACAGGTAAGTTTTCTATCTTTATTTCTGGAATATTTTGAAGTTATTAAGTATAATATTCTTAATTTAGAATATGGATATTAAGGTCTTTGACTTAGTATATTTAAATCATAATAGAGCCTTTTCATACCTTAATTTTTTTCTAAAATAAAATTTAATCAGGGATGCATGGATGGCTCAGTTGGTTAAGTGTCTGACTCTTGAGCTCAGCTCAGGTCATGATCTCATGCTTCGTGACATCAAGCCCTGTATCGGGCTCTGTGCTGACAGCGTAGAGCCTGCTTGGGATTCTCTCTCCCTCTCTGTCTGCTCCTGCCCTGCTTATGCTCCTTCTCTCTCTCTCAAAATAAATAAATTAAAAAATAAAAATAAATGTTAGTTAGACTCGGTAATGTGAGTTTGTTATTGTTTTGTTAAATTTGGTAGTATTCTCTGTATCTTGGATAAAAGATGTATTAAATAATGTTACTTATCACAATTGTGAAGCATAAATATTTGGTCCTCTGAATCCATTTGCACTGGGAGTTGTGTATATCAAAAAAACTGGTAAAAAAATTTAGGAAGAAATACAGCTATATTATCTTTGGTAAAAGCAACCAAAAGCTATGCTCAGGTCTTCTCTAATCAATTACTCTATCACTTAAAGTTGCAGTAAAGAATATATCTGTTGTACACCTAAGCTAATATAGTATTGTATGTCAACTACACTTCAACTTCTAAAAAAGGGTAGATCATGGGGCACCTGGGTGGCTCAGTTGGTTAAGCATCTGACTTCGCCTCAGGTCATGATCTCACGATTTGTAGGTTCAAGCCCCGCGTCAGGCTCTGTGCTGATAGTTCAGAGCCTGGAGCCTGCTTCATATTCTGTATCTCCTTCTTTCTCTGTTCCTCCTCCTCTTACTCTCTCTCTCTCTCTCTCTCTCTCTCTCAAAAATAAATAAACTTAAAATAAATAAATGTATGTAGGTAGGTAGGTAGGTAGGTCTGTCTCTATTGGGCCTAATTCTGTTTTTTACTTTGCCTTTAAAAGAAGTTGATGAGGGGCGCCTGGGTGGCTCAGTTGGTTGAGCGTCGGACTTAGGCTCGGGTCATGATCTCACGGTTCAGGAATTTGAGCCCCATGTTGGGCTCTGTGCTGTCAGCTCGGAGCCTGGAGCCTGCTTCGGGTTCTTTGTCTCCTTCTCTCTCTGCCCCTCCACCGCTTGTGCTCTGTCTCTCTCTGTCTTAAAAATAAATAAACGTAAAAAAAAATGTTGATGAAATTTAGTAAAAGGGTGGACATAATAGCTTATTACTGTGAACAGAGATTGCAGATGCATTTGGTATCCATTACAAATAACTTAGGATATTTAGTCTGGTGCATTTTTAAATGAGTATATACACAAAATAGTGTTACTTTGCTGCAGTAAATAGTTATTGAAAAAGTATTATGTACTAGGCTTTGTTTATATAAAAAATGAATGAGGATGCAGTTCTGTCTTATAAAATCTAAAGTAAGGGAGTTGAAATTTCTATACAGGTATTAGTATGGAATGCAGACTGTGAATGCCATAAAAGAGGCAATGTTGGGGTCCAGAAGAGACCAGATTTGTACTGGATGCAAGCATCTGGGAAAGAAGGCTTAAGCTGAGAGTTCATTTCAGGTGAACTTTGGTTTTGATGGGATAGGAAAAATTTTGCAAGAAATTGAGAGTAGGAAAAGGAAGGTCTCTTAGGTGATCAAGAAAATAATCTTTTTTTTTTAAGAATTTTTTTTTTTTTTTTAAGTCATTGAGAATGGAACACATGACTCCTGAATGAGAGTAAATAAATATTGGTGCTCCTGGGTGGCTCAGTCGGTTGAGCATCAGACTTTGGCTCAGGTCATGATTTCGCGGTTCGTGGGTTCGAGCCCTGCATCAGGCTCTGTGCTGACAGCTCAGAACTTGGAGCCTGCTTCAGGTTCTGTGTCTCCCTGTCTCTCCGCCCCTCCCCTGCTCACGCTCTGTCTCTTTTTCTCTCAAAAATAAATAAACGGGCATGTGGGTGGCTCAGTCGGTTAAGCATCCAACTTTGTCTCAAGTCATGACCTCACAGTTTGTGAGTTTGAGCCCTGCGTCGGGATCTGTGCTGACAGCTCGGAGCCTGGAGCCTGTTTTGGATTCTGTGTCTCCCTCTCTCTCTGCTCCTTCTCTGCTCATTCTCTGTTTCCCTCTCTAAAGAAATATGTAAATAAACATTTAAAAAAAAGAAGACGACAACTAAGTAGTGTGGGCTCTGAACACTGACAGTCTGAAATGTCAGGCTTCTTAGTGTAGTTTTAGTTAGAATATTTACAAAGGAACTTAAGTTTATACTTTAAATACTGTTATGCAACTAGAAAATTAAAGACATTTATAAAATAAATGGAAAGAAAACTATAAAATGAGTAGTTTTTGCTCTAAGATTCAAATTTTGAGTATTTGATCTAGTGAGAAAATATTCGAAAATAAATTGCTACTTACAGGGTACTGATTAATGGCACAGATACTTTATCACTTATCTTCAGTAGGCTTCTACTACTCTGTGCTATAATAACTCAATTCTCTGACTTTTTCTTTTGTAATTGTCATGAATCCTTCATGCATACTGTATCCCTTGACATCATTTGGTGTTCACGTGGCATTATACTCCTATTATAGTCTACAGGCTTGCCATGAGTAAAGGGTTATGTTGCTGTGCTGCATGTGTCTTTTCACACATGTTTAATTAGGCACAAATACATTTAACAACTTAGACTCATAAAACTATTTTCAGTGGAGACTTAACACTATAAAAAAGAACTTTTTAATAACTTCTAAGAGACTCAACATGAATATGGTGGAATATGTAGGTTGATTACAGTCATTTGATTGGCTACCCCAATCTTAAAATTGCCATAGACCTCCTCATTAACACCTATAGGTTACATGTTATCATTCTGGATGATGGATTATCTTTGCAAAGGTTTTTAAGCTCAAATGCAAACTTGGGTATTAAAGTTAAATGGCAAAAAATATAAAAAATAAAAAAAAAGTTAAATGGCAGTCTTCAGTTGAAAGAAGTTCACCTAAATGATTCAGAATATGACCATTTTCATTGTTTTCATATTGCTGTGGAAATGAAAGCACAAAATTAAAATTTTCACATACAGAACTTGAAGTTGCTTGAGGCTACATCATTCTTGGATTTCAGCTTAAGAAACACTGAACTAATAGAAAAGGCACACATTTCTTATTAACAGAGTATACGAAAAAAGCTTTTCACTTTCTACATGTTTAGCTTTATCTCACCACTCCTTGCTGACTCTTTATGTATTATTTCAAATAATCAAGTAGAATTCTTGCATTTCCAAAAATGCCATATTGTGATTAAATCCTCTGCGGCATTGCACATTTGATTCTTTATTCCTGGAAACTCCTGTCGAAAGAGGCAGACACATTTAGAAAAGAAAAGGAGGGGCGCCTGGGTGGCGCAGTCGGTTAAGCGTCCGACTTCAGCCAGGTCACGATCTCGCGGTTCGTGAGTTCGAGCCCCGCGTCAGGCTCTGGGCTGATGGCTCGGAGCCTGGAGCCTGTTTCCGATTCTGTGTCTCCCTCTCTCTCTGCCCCTCCCCCGTTCATGCTCTGTCTCTCTCTGTCCCAAAAATAAATAAAAAAACGTAGAAAAGAAAAGGAACTTTACTTGCAAGGAAGATTTGCAAGGGAGTCCAGGCTTTAGAAGGATTGGTCCCCTAAATTAAAAAATACGTACATTAAGGAAACGATCCCCACAAGATCACTAAGATTTCCAGATTCACTACTTGTATGTTTCTGTTTTTTTCACATGATTATCATATCCATAAATAGAGCATCAGTTATTTTCAGCCATTGTCATTACAAAAGACAGTAAATAAGTTGTCTTAGTTGGGAAGTCAGTAGCTTAAAGGAGAGGCTCAGGCTTTCATTTTTTGAGACCTAAAATGAGCCAGGATAACTTTGTTTTTTGTTAGTGTGCAGTTTTCTGTTTCTTTGTATTTTTATTTTCTTGCTTAGTCATAATGGTAATAGAGAATGTCATTTTTATTTCCATAACCCTAATTTCCTTTTCTTCCTGGCACTGCCTGCTTAATCTTCAAAACCCATGTAGATTTTATATCTTCTTAGAAGCCTTTAAATCTTCTCTGCTGTTAGTTTCCGGTAGTTAGAAATAGTTTCTCTTTGCTGCTATACATCCCTGAACATAGTGGCATTTTTCATACTATACTGCAGTCACTGCTCTACATGTCTGTCCTGCTACATGAGTTGATTTTGAGAGGAAGGGAGAAGGAGAAAACAAATCCTACAAGGTAAAGCAAGGTAACATGTTCTTAACTGGTATGAGAGGGTTGAAAAATACTGCACTAGATTTTCGTTCTTGAGGGCAGAAACCCTATCTCCATTAGCTTTGTAACTTCATTGCTTAGTCTAATGTCACTTGTCCTCTCTTTGGTAGTCTTTTCTAAGTGTTAGCTGAATGATCAGTTCATTGACAGTGGAGTTTCTGTGTTTATCATTTTTCACTCAGCTGTGATTTATTTTTACTTAATATAAAAAGCTAAATATAAATGCTGTGTTTAATGATCAGTTTGTGTAAAATTACCGTGCTGAATTACCTTAATTTAGAAATTTAAAAATTGAACAGTATTTTGTATCATTAACATTCCAAAGAATCAACTCATTGTCAGTGGAGAGAATGTAGAGCTGGGTTAGGGCTAGGAAGGAGTCATCATGCTTTGACATGGCATTTGGTTGTTTTGTCTACTTTTATGTTTCATCAAGCCTGGGGAAGGCTACACATAAAATTATTGATAAGTTCAAATCTGTGTGTCCATTTCATAGGTTTGAAGTTTCTGGTTTTATATAAAAATTGCTCTGAGTTCAGCTGTCCTTTTTAACATGGAAGGTTTAATTTAAAAAAGCATGTGTGTAAGAGAGAATTTCTCATTCTAAATAGACAGCAGACATGATATATTACAATTGTCAATATATCAATTATTTTCTGGTTTTAAAAATTTGGATGATACATAGCTTGCATCTTCATGGTACTTTTTTTTTTTTTTAAGTTTATTTATTTATTTTGAGAGAGAGAGCACAAGCAGGGGAGGGGCAGAAAGGGGGAAATAGAGAATCTCAAGCAGGTTCCTGTCAGTGCGGAGCCCGACGTAGGGCTCGAACCCATGAACCGCGAGATCATAACCTGAGCCAAGATCAAGAGTTGGATGCCCAACTGTTTGAGCCACCCAGGAGTCCACTTTGTGGTACTTTTTAAGTCAAATTATGTTTCAGAATCGTACAAGTTAATTCATCCTGAAGTTTCATTTTTAAGAATGTCTGCTCAATAAGTTAAATTTTTGGAAAGGAGTGGACAAAATTACCCTTTCTGGATTCTATGATTGTCCATATAGAAAATCCAAGAGAATCAATGGACAAACCATTAAAATTGGTAAGAGTTCATGGTTGTCGGATACAAGCTCAACATACAGAAATCAGGGGGTGCTTTGATCACAGCTTTTAGAAAATAGAAAAAAATTGCCATTCTCAGTAGTAATAAAAAATATAGATGATCTAGGGATAAATAAACCTAATAAAGATATATAAGGACTTTATGTAGAAAGTTATAAAATTCTTTGAAAGATATAAAGAAATATATACATATAATATGTTTATATAAATGTAATGTTTTTATTTTATTTTTTATTTTTGAGAGAGACTGCATGAGTGGAGGAAGGGCGGAGAGAGTGAAGGAAACAGAATCTGAAGCAGGCTCCAGGCTCTGAGACTGACACGGGGCTCAAACTCACAGCCTGTGAGATTATGACCTGAGCCAAAGTCGGACGCTTAACCGACTGAGCCACTCTGGCACCCGTTTAGATAAATATAAATGGAGAGAGATACCATGTTCATGGTGAAGAAAACTTTAATGTTCTAAAGATGTCATTTTCCCCATATTAATGCATAAACTCAGTGCATTTCTAATTACTATTTTTTTAACTTAAAAAAATTTTTTTTAATATTTATTTATTTTTGAGAGACAGAGCATGAACAGAGAAGGGGCAGAGAAAGGGAGACACAGAATCCAAAGCAGGCTCCAACCTCTGAGCTGTCAGCACAGAGCCCGATGTGGGGCTCAAACCCATGAACTGAGCTGAAGTCGGATGCTCAACCAACTGGGCCACTCAGTTGCCCCTTAAGTTTTTTAATGTTTATTTTATTTTTGAGAGAGGGACAGACAGAATGTTAATGGGGGAGGGGCAGAGAGAGGGAGACATAGAATCTGAAGCAGGCTCCAGGCTCAGCTGTCAGCACAGAGCCCAACATGGGGCTCAAACTCACAAACCATGAGATATGACCTGAGCTGAAGTTGGTGCTTAACTGGCTAAGCCACCCAGGCACCCCAGTGCATTTTTAATTAAAATCCCAACAGGACTTTTTTTTTTTCCCCCCAGAGAACTTGAAAACATTTTAATTTTAACATTAATATGGAAATATGAAAGTATGCAAGACAGAGTACTTTCCCTGCCAAGTATCAAGGCATATTAACAAGCTGTAGTAAATAAATATATAGACTGTTCAACAGAATGAAATCCAGATCCATCTGCTCATGAACAGATAGCAGCCTGCTTAAGATAGAATATTATAAATCAGTAGAAAAAATGATGTACTATTCAATAAATTTTTGCTGAGATTAATAGCTCTTTATACAGTACAAATAAAACTTTGATTCAGCTTCACATAGTACATACAGTTTCATTCCAAATGATTAAAGACTTACACACAGGGGAGAGATAAAAAAGAAAAGCTAAAACTATTAAACATATAGGAAAACAGATTTAGAAGCTCAAGGATAGTGAAAGATTTAAGAAAACTATAAACCATAAGAGATTGCTAAATTTGATTACATGAAACGAAATACACCATGCGATAAAAGAAACCATAAATGTATGTTAAAAGACAAGTAACAGTTTGAGAGAAGGCATTTACATAATTCAGACAAACAGTTGCTATCCAGAATATATAAAGAACCCCTATAGATCCATAAAAACAAATAAATGGCCCAGTGGGAAAAGGAAAATGGACAGAAAACATGAATGAGCAGTTTACAGAAGAGGCAGTCTGAATGGCCAGCAACACATGCACATGCTCAGGAAGTGCAAATGAGCACAGCCATGAGATAGGATTTCTCTCCTGTCTGATAGCAAGTGTTGCTTGGACAGTTAACACGGGTGAGGGAAAAAGACATTCTTACATGTTGCTCAGGGAAGGAGGATGGTGCATGGCTACAACCACTTTTGAGAATATTTGGCAATATTTGGTAAAATGGAAAATGTTTGTATCCTTTGGCCCAGCAAGTCCATGTGTGTGAATAAGCCTAAAGAATTGTTGCTTGTGTGCACTAGAATCTAGAATGATCATCACTCCAGTCTTTATAATGGTAAAAGGCTGGAAACATTTAAGTGTCCATCATTATGGAGATCAGTAAATCAAATATACTGTGTTTGTATAATGAGTCTTTAAAAGGGATAAATAAGATATGAAAATAATAAAGTGAATTGTAGAAATCTATAATGGTTAATATACCTATAGACTTTGCTATAAGTATCTATAAACAAATAAAAAATACACTTACAGGAAGGCCACATACCAGCTTTATGGTAGTGGTTTGGCAGGTTAGATGTGGGATTGGGACTTGGGGTTGTTGATAAAGAGGATTCAGTGTTACCTATAATTTTTATTACTATTTTATTTAAAAAAAAATTTTTTTTTTAACGTTTATTTATTTTTGAGACAGAGAGAGACAGAGCATGAACGGGGGAGGGGCAGAGAGAGAGGGAGACACAGAATCGGAAGCAGGCTCCAGGCTCTGAGCCATCAGCCCAGAGCCCGACGCGGGGCTCGAACTCAGGGACCGAGAGATCGTGACCCGGGCCGAAGTCGGACGCTTAACCGACTGAGCCACCCAGGCGCCCCTATTACTATTTTAAAGCCCAGAATCCGATATGATCACTTGCTAATGGTTCTAAATTTTAATATAGGAATATGGATGTTTGCTTTATTTGTGCTTTTTTGTATCTTTTATTAAGTATAAGAACTGTTTAAATATAGTTGGATATGAGGTATTATTTTCAAAATAAGCTAAATTTAATTTTTATTTTAATTCTTCTTGCCATTAAGTACTAAAATGTAGAGGAACAAATGACATTTTTGTACTGTATTTTCAGTGATGCCAATTGGTGGAAAGGAGAAAATCACAGAGGAACAGGACTCTTCCCATCTAATTTTGTAACAACTAATTTAAACATAGAGTCTGAGGCAGGTAAGTTAAATTTTAAGGGTGAAGAGTAAATCTATTAAAATTTTTTACATTTGAAGTTTACGGTTTAGTTTGTTTGTTTTAAGTAATTTCTACACCAAACGTGGGGCTTGAACTGACAACCCTGAGATCAAGAGTCAGATGGTCTACCGACTAAGCCAGGCAGGTGCCCTGGTTCAATTTTGAATACAAAGTAGATTGGCATTTAACTCTTGTTTTAAATTATTTATAGACACTACAGTTTAGCTTACTTCTTAACAAGTTAAGGGGTTAATTTATCCCAGGTCATTTCCAAGAATTATTTTATTTTATTTTAAACCCTTTGAGAATTAATGTACATAGTTACATAGAAGGCATAAAACAATCTGTGATGACCATGTAAATATTTAAATCAGCATAATTATGGTTTAAGAGACAGTGTGTGTCAGTTCAGTGTAGAATATGGATTTTATTCATCACTGAACCATAGTACTGAAGGGAGTAGGTGGCATGGTGGGGGGCTTGTTGACAAGTGCCAAGTGTGATTACAAGGGTTAGGAGTACTCCTAAATTTTAGACTTTTCCTCACCTTGATTTGATCAGGGAACTTGGGACCTTGAATACAGCAGTATAATTAAGACTGTAGGTTCCTGCTTCAGATCTTCTGTCAACCATGCAGAGAAAGCTTCCATTTGTTACACAGGCAGGAAGGTGGGGGGGGATCTGAATGTAAAGAACAGCTGACAGAGACAAAGACAGTGCACGAGCTGGGTAGGGGCAGAGAGAGAGACACACACACACACAATCCAAAGCAGGCTCCAGGCTCTGAGCTGTGAGTACAGAGCCTGACGTGGGGCTCGAACTCACAAACCATGAGATTATGACCTGAGCTGAAGTTGGACTCTCAACCAGCTGAGCCACCCAGGCTCCTCTTGAGTACTCATTTATTAGGTATTGTGCAAAGTCCTTGGCCTGCACTATTTCATTTAATCCTCACAAGTCTGTGAGATAGGTACTTTTGTTACCCCATTTTACAGATAAAGAAACCGAGGCTGAGGGTTTATGAGGTTAGTAGGTGCTAGAGCCATGATTCTAAAGTCTGGTCTGCTCTTAGATGTACTTATACTGACTTGTGGGACATGTCAGTGCTAGTCTGTATTATCAGTTTTAGGGAAAAAACTTAAATTGTGAAAGCTCTGTGCATTGTGTGTAATATCATCTTTGTATGGAGTGATGGCATTCAGTTAAAGTTGAAAGATGTAAAGACTCATTTAAAGACTGAGCACTTTGCCTGTATTTGTACTTTTTATTCCTGTAAACTAAGTAGTTATGAAAATTGGAGGCACTGTTTTTAATAACTTGGTGAGACCATGCTCAGGGGATCCTACATAGAAATTTCCTGTTGGCATAGGCTGGAGAGATTGAGCTGTGGTTTTAAAAGTAAAAAATACTCTGGCTTTTCAGTACATCCTCATGTTATATTGAGCTCTGCTCCTTAGGACCTGTTTGAAAGTTAGCCACACATTTGAAGTAAGCAGCTGTCAGGACTCAAAAATCCTTTGGTTATAGAGATTTTTCTTTTTTCCGGGGGGGGGGGGGGGTATTTATACATTTTCTTGGAAACCTTATATACTCTTCAGAGAGAACACAGTGTCTTCAATGTGGCCTACAGAGCACAGAGATTTTTGGATTAGGGGCAAGGTAGGTTTTATTGTAATTTTATTATCAAAATTTATTAAAATACAGTACATTATAGCAGCACTCTAGTGAACATTTAAATAGTTTTCTGGATATGTATGTTTATGAATTATCTTTTAACCTTCTCTTTATGAAAGGCGTTTTTTTTTTTTTTTTTTCCATTGCTTTAAAACTATTATCAAAGTGGGGCGCCTGGGTGGCTCAGTCAGTTGGGCGTCCGACTTCGGCTCAGGTCATGATCTTGCAGTTCACAAGTTGGAGCCCGGTGTTGGGCTCTGTGCTCAGAGCCTGGAGCCTGCTTTCGATTCTGTGTCTCTGTCCCTCTGCCCTGCCCCGCCCCGCCCCCCTCACACTCTGTCTCTCTGTCTCTCTCAAAAATAAATAAATATTAAAAAAATTTTTTTTAACCTATTATCAAAGTTAGGTTTAAATTGGATATTTTTTTCTTATTGTGAAGATGAAATCAAGTGTTTTTTTGTTCATATGGGAAATACATTTTTATAGCAAGGAAAGTGTACTGAAGGAGCTCATATATTTGACTCTAACCCTAGTGTTAAAAACACTCAGTTTTTCAGAAAATGCCTATAATGACAGTTCCTGTTAATATTGCTCACTTGTTCCACTAGAAGGTAAGTTCCATTGGGGCAGAGATTCTGGTCTGTTTTATTCACTCTGTATATCCAATGCCTAGAACAATACCTGACACATAGTAGTAAGGGCTAATAAATGTCTGTGGCATGAGTGGATGAACACATGAAATAATGTATGTTACTTATGAAATGTGATGACTGAAGAGTTCCTTTTTTTTTTTTTCTTACGGATAATCACAGGCTACTTATATATTAGTAACTAAAATACCAAAGTAAATGCTGAGGAACTTAAAGTTTACTTTGTTTCCATAGCAGCTGTGGACAAATTGAATGTAATTGATGAGGAGGAGGAGGAAGTTAAGAAATCAGAGCCTGAGCCTGTTTATATAGATGAGGTAGAGTTCTTCTTTTGTTTAATAGTTAAACTATCAATACTTTAAAATCTATTATCCTTGAGAATACTTGGAAAGAGTAATTTTTATGTTCATTGAAATGAAAGCTTTTGCGTTTTTAAAGTGCCCATTTACTTTTTTAGGATAAGATGGATAGAGCCCTGCAGGTACTCCAGAGTATAGATCCAACAGATTCAAAACCAGACTCCCAAGACCTCTTGGATTTAGAAGGTACTTAATGAGTGTTAGGGATTACTTCATTGTCATTTAATATTTTAGTTATTTATAATGTCTTAAATATCTTCTGCTTTGTGTTTGCTTCTATAAATTAGAACTCTCTCTCTGGTGGAAAACAGACAAGTATAGTAAAATAGTAAATATATGATTTGGAAGATGTTGTTACAAACCTGCCTATCCTGTTCAAGAAGGAAGTCTTTGTTTTTCTGTAAACCCACCAGGGATACTGGATGAAGAGATTTGCAATCCAAAAAAGGACAGAATTAAGAATAAGAACATATTAAATTAATTAAATTAAAATTTTAGCAATTCTTATTTCTCTTTTAATTCTCTTGTATCATGATTTTAAAGGGCGAAATTATATATGGTCTGTGTTAATTTTGTAATGTAGTCATTTGATGCATGCTGTGTCCTTTTAATCCCCAGAAATTTGAAACAATTAAAACAAATGTTTTTATGCCTTTTTTTAATCCTTTAATCAGAAAAATCTCTGATAAATGGATAAATCTTCTTAAATCTTTTTGTAGAATAAAGTCTAATTATAAATACAGGATACTACTCTATTCATTGTATCAGTGTTTACATTTGGAAATGCACAAAATGTTTGATTTTGAAATGGCTTAAATACATGAAAAAGTTCACATCTAATCTGTACATAATTATATATTTTATACATTGTGACTCAAGTTAATATACGTAGCTAATAATAGTTTTCCAGATTTTAAGATAACTCCAGATTTCATAGTCTGTAATGTTAGCACTTACTTGGTGGGACATGGTGGGATTTCTCTTTTGATTATGACTTTGCCTTTGGTTGTATGATATTAATATTGGTGATGAACAGTATTAAAATTAGGTCTTTCATAGTCGTTTCTCTAGCATAAATTTCATTTTCTTTGTATTATGCATGGTGTTGTATATTGGTGTGGTCCATTGTCAAAAGCTTTTGAAATTGACTTAAACTGGTTTAAGCTTCAAGATTCAAAAGTATTTTTGTATTTACAGATATCTGCCAACAGATGGGTCCAATGATAGATGAAAAACTTGAAGAGATTGATCGGTGAGATTCTTTGTTAAGGGAATAACAAGTATAATTTTCTTTTGATTACTTGTTTTTTGGCAAAATTTTAGACTGAGTTTTGTGGAACTGTTCAATCTGTTGAAATTGTTTCTCAGTTTCCAAAACTCTTACAAGTGAATAGTAAGGTGGTACTTTTTATTTTGGTAGCAGTTTTCTTCCATGGCCATATAGTATACGTAGAATTGTGGGCTCTTGCTCTTATGGTGCCAACTTTCATTTTCTTACTTGAACTGGAATTGAGGGATAATGAAGAATGAGGAATAAAAACTGAATAGAGCACAGATTGAGAACTGGGATCTTGGGCAAGCATTGTCTTACTCCGTGATGAGAAGTAGTATTTGTAAATCTTTCAAATGAAATTTCCCTTGGGTTTGTGAAGCTAACTCCAGTCCACATACCTCTCCTCATTTTTCTCCCTTGTATTTCTGTTACCTTTTAATCTCCTTATTCCATGTAGTCTTACTCTTCCTTAGAAACAGCAACAGCACTGAAGGATAGACTATCAGCATTTGGAACTTTTCATTGATTTTTGCCTCCTGTGGTTCCTCAGAGCTTTCTATCTGAAGTCTCAGGGAGAACCTATGGTGAATGGAAGACAAGGACAAGGCTTTAGTGTTCCATTGTCATCCCTTTCTGGAATCTGTTTATTGAACTACAGTATAAAACTGCACAAAAAGAACAGGAACTACTTCTTATCTGCGTTTACCAGAGAAGGGTAATAGCAGCAAGATTTTTTCTAGTCACTGAAGACTATAATCTGTTTCCATGAGACATTTTTTATAAATTCCTTATATCTTCTACAGAAATGAAAAATAAATACCCATCAAAAATTAATGAAATGATGGTGGTAGTTTCATCATATTTTTATTTTGGAAAAAGCATTAAATGTCTACTTAACACATCTCCTATTTTTATTTCAGTGCAAGGGTGTTAATGGTCAGTGAATAGTAAAACTGGAGAGGATTAAAAAGAAAAATGTCAGGGGCGCCCAGGTGGCTCAGGGTTAAGTGTCTGCATCTTGATTTTGGCTCTGATTATGATCTCATGGTTCATGGATTTGAGTCACATGGGGCTCCGTGCTGGCGGAGCTGAGTGTGCTTGGAATTCTCTTTCCCTGCCCCTCTCCCACTTGCATGTGCTGTCTCTCAAAAATAAATAAACTTACAAAAGAAGAAAAAAAGAAGAAAAATGCCAGTATTACCTTAGGTGTGGCTAGGAGTACAATTATCATAAACCTTTCTGGACCTTAAAAATAGTCCATAATCTTTAACCCAGTAAATTCAGGCCCATACTAAGTATACAGGGACATACGCAAAGATTTAACTCTTATTCTTCACAGTATTATTGAAATTAGGTTTGTAGCAACCAAGTTGGCAGTAACTAAAATGTCTTTAAGTGTGAGATTGATTTAAAAATAATTACATCCATACATTCTACAATAAAAAGCATTATCATTGATAAATATCTATTGATTATAGAAAGATATCATACTATGTAATGAAAAAGCAGAGGATATGACAGTATATATAATCTTTTTTTTTATCGATAAAAGGAATATTTTCAAAGGAAAAGGTCTAGCACAGTTAAAAATCAGAGTGACCATTTCTGATAGGAGTTAATTTTTTGAGTCATAGCTCACCTGTTAACCAGTTCTCTCTTCAGTTTCAGTTTCTGAGTAGTCCAGCTGGCATTTTCCTTTCCCATGGTCACTGACTATAGATGCAGCTCTTGTTCTGGAAAACGCTTGCTGTTCTTCAACAAATTTTGACTCTTTATCTTTGTCAGGCATTCAAAGATGAATAAAATACCGTTTTTTCCCTTGACTGGATCACCATCAATTTGTTTTCCCTAATAAAAACAACTTTACTGCCAGAAAAAGAAATTTTACATTTCTTTTCTATCTGTAATTGTTTGGAATGAGATTTTATAGACTTTATCACACTGAGAAATTATGTCAGGCAAACATGTAAATTGACTCCAAAAAAGTTTAGATAGATTTATTGAAGAGATCCATAGTCTGAACTTAACGATATCCCAGACTATTTTAACCTTATTTCCTACTGCCCTCTGAAAATCATTTTCTACCACCGTGATCAAATTGCCCTTTTCATTCTTCCATTGTGTAACCTCACTCCTTTTGCCTGACTTGATTTGCATTGTCCCACTGATCTTAGTCTTCCTTTTTACTTGGGCCTATCCATCCTTCCTCAGGTGCCTGTTTAAGTCCCAGCTTCTCATAAAGCCTTTTCAGTTTACCACAACCCAAGTTAGTCTCCTCCTCCTCCTCCTCTAAACTCTTCTGTTTCCTATAATTTTATATAATTTTGCAGTTATATGCCATCTTATATTGTTTGCTATTTTCCATGTACTTAGCCTTGTCTAATAGATTGCAGTCTCTTTGAAGGAGAGATCCACACCTTCTGCTCCATTTTCTTTGTGATAGTATAGTGTTTGGACACAGTTCAGTAAAAATTTAATTGCTTTGGGGTTATGTCTTGAATCTTTAAAGGTGATTTCTGTGTTCTCCTTGGTGTTTCATCAGTATACTGGGTTATGTGGACCAAATACCCATGGTTAATTCTTAGTCACATATTTGTTAGCATGGACACTAATTTCTCATCCTTTCTGTATGGTTTACAAATGATATCTCTGAAAACAGTTTGACTTGCTGTATATAGTTACACATGGAAGACAGGAAACTGCATCTTTTTGTTTATTTCAGACATAACAGATTATAAGAGAGGAAAGATGATAAGTCTTAACATGACTCAATCCAGGTCATTTATTTGGTAGCCCTGTGTCTGGTCATCTGCCTCTGCTTCTTGTCTTTTTAGCCTCCTTGTATATATATAAAAAGAGCTATATTTAATAAATAGGCTTGTGGGTGCCACATGATGTGGCCATTTAATTCGTATGAACTTGTCAGTTGCAATGGGAGTTCTTTATTACTCTCCAGGGTAACAGACAAAGTTGTACCAAGTCAGAAGGATTTGAACTAGAGTTCCTTGGGCAAATTTGAGAATGCTCTTACTTGGATTTGTTATTTACACAGTAAGGTATCTGGTTTCACTCCCCTTCTCAAAAGAAACCAACAAACAAGAGTAGTAGAGACTAGTTTATATGTACATTGTTTTCATTTGCATTTTCAAGGATAATTATTAGGATTTTTTCATTGGATCCATTAGTGAATATAAGCAAATGAAAATGTGTAATTTTGTTTGTGGTGTGTTTTGATTTCAGTCATATCGTGCTTCAGAGCAGGCTCTGGACCTTGCCTGAGTACTTTCTTTTACTTAGATTTTTAATTAAAGCTTGGGCTTTTCCAAAATTGAGAAATTATTATTCTTTGTACTTGAGATTTCAAGAGAAACCTATAACATGTGAAACAGAATTGTCCTGGCACCAAAATTATGAATTGATTGTATTTTTATGAAGTGTGGAAGGGACTTTCCCTAATATTATGAAGTCATATTAGCCTAGTTATTATGAGAATTCAGTAATTCCTCCTCCCATTTTTCATGATGAATATTTCATTGTATGTAAAGAACCTTTTAAAATATGAATAGAAAACGTGCTAAATTTAAAAAGTAGTTTATGTTCCTAAATACATGCTGAAAAGCATTGAAGAAAATTAAAGTGCTTTTTCTATATCAGGAAGCATTCAGAATTGTCTGAATTGAATGTAAAAGTCTTGGAAGCCCTGGAACTATATAACAGGTTGGTGAATGAAGCACCAGTATATCCAGTCTATTCAAAGCTCCATCCTCCAGCACATTACCCACCTTCATCAGCTGGGGTTCCAATGCAGGTGAGAGTATTTTTGAGCACATTTTTCAAAATGAGGAAAACAGTTTTAAGTTCAAAAAAATGTCTTAAAGCATAATATCAAAATGTCTGTGGTCCATGAATAAAATCATAAAACTCATCTTTTATAGTAAAAAAAAAAAAAAAAAATATATGGGCTAAACAATTAGCGTTTGCCAGGAGAAATTAGATATTGATATTTTACAAATAATTTTAGTTCATTTTTAATGTGAACAACGAGATCGTTAAATATATGATGGGAGTTCTGGTTCTTCATTTGCTTTTGTAAATATAAAGCACAAATCCTTTATTTAAAAGTTTAAGTCCTTTGATTTAAGACAATGCTTGACCCATCACAAGTCCTCTCTATGAGATACTGATGCAGTTCCTGTTGCTCAACAAGCAAGATTTACCATTTCTTTTAAAATTTCTCTCAAGATTGGGGCACCTGGGTGGCTCAGTCGGTTAAGCGGCCGACTTCGGCTCAGGTCATGATCTCACGGTCCGTGAGTTCGAGCCCCGCATCAGTCTCTGTGCTGACCGCTCAGAGCCTGGAGCCTGTTTTGGATTCTGTGTCTCCCTCTCTCTCTGACCCTCCCCCATTCATGCTCTCTCTCTCTCTCTCTGTCTCAAAGATAAATAAACGTTAAAAAAAAAAAATTTCTCTCAAGGTTTATTTGACTTACATGATTAGTGGAAGGCTTATTAGTTAATGAACTTCTTTTATCCTGAGATCATGTTCTCTGTTTTTCCTTTGATGAATGACTTATATTGTCAAAAATTCATGTGTGGCAAGGTATGATGCAGGCCTATAGGTGCAGGGTCCGTAAGCCATTCATGAACAGCTTCTTTTTCCAGGACTTTACACCTTGTCTGTGCTTCCTGCTGAAGTGAATACTTATATTTATAATCGTTATCAAGCATTGTGAAGCCTTTTTCAAATTTTACTCAGTTTGCAATTGAATTCAGAATGAATTTGGATGAACAAAATTCATGTTAATTTATGGGAACTGATATGTAAAGGAGGGTGTGAAGGAGACACCAAGGAGAAAAGATAGAATGTGGGTGCATAATCTAGATGACTTGACATGACATAATTAAGTAAAAAAGAATGGTTACTATGGTAACTGTCACATCAGACAAGATGCATTTATCAAATATGCCATGTCCCAAACTTTGGAAAATGGTGAAAGGATCATTATATGTGAGGGTAGAAAGGATTTCTGGGTGCAAAAGACAGCTGGAGTTTATTCAGTAGTGCTTCTGTTTTCAACGAGTTAATTTGCTGCTCCTGTGAAAGTGGAACAAAAAAGAAGTGTCTCCACCATTGTATGATGGAACTGTGTTTTATTTGCTTCTTTGTGTGTCTATAAAGGGTTATTTGTCATTCTTGTATCAGGTTTCTGTGTTTAGTTGCATACTACTTACAATCTGTGTTTTGCTAATAAGCACAACTCAGGGTTTTAAAAAGTTAAGCTTTCTGTCTCTCTGATTTTTCACATAACTTCTTTATATACTATTTATGTATAATAGCATTTAAACTATTCAAAGTTCCTATTCTAATTAGAAGAAAATTCCATAGTAAAAAAGTTGGAGTAACACACCATTAGTTGAATCTGTAAAGGCTACTCAGGAACCCTACACTGCAGCAGAGGTCAGTTCCCAGTCCCAGCTTATTGTCAGTGGATTGTTACATGTTGACAAAGGAAGCGGTATGATTGCAACTACATTAAAGTTGATTTGGCACTTCTAGCATGCTGTTTTCATGTCAGTGGGCTTTCCAAATAGCTCTGTTTATTACGTGGAGTTCAAACTGCCTCCAGAAATCCCCATAACTGTGTAAGTGAACTAAAAACTTGTATGTAGATAAAAAAGAAAACAAAAAACAAATAGCTTTGTTTAAAATTGGAGTGATGATAATCACTTCTAATATTTATTTATTAAGTATGTGCATTGTTTTGAATGCTGTATTTGGTAGACAGGTCCTTAAAGGAGATACTACCCTGAAAGTTAGGTAGGGCACATGAAATATCCAAAGAGACTTAGACCATTTTGCTATTTCCTGAGGGAGGATACATCTTCTCCTTTACCTAAAAATCATCTTTGCTTTTGTCCTATTTGTTGTAAAGGCAGAAAATAAAGGAGATGTTACTAGAGAGCATCTGCGCCCTGCCCTGATACCATTTATTCTTATCCTCTCAAGTTTCATTCTTAGGAAGGAGTTGAATAAGTCATCCTGGGATGAGGGTGAAGTTCACCATTTGGATGGTGACTTGAAGTGATGATGGGCTGCCCTTCGAGGAGTGTATAGTTTCCTGTGGCTCTGCAGCAAGGCAGGTCACTGAGCAATAGGCAACCTGGATGGACTCCAGCCTGCTGCTGAAAAATATGCCACCTCCTTTCCTTTCAACCTCCCGCAGAATAAAAGAAAAACCAAATAAATCACAAATTTCCATAGATTTGGCACTGTAATTTCGAAGCTGTCTACTTTTTGTACTAGGGTAGATAGATTGGTAGAACCAGATTGCTCCCTGAAGAACGGTAACATTTTATTTCATTTAAGTTTTTTAAAGTTTTAAATATGTTAGGCAGATGTTTGGGAAATCAGTGAGTCAACTTTTTCTCTTTGGTTAATAGACATACCCAGTTCAATCGCATGGTGGAAACTATATGGGTCAAAGCCTTCACCAAGTCACTGTGGCCCAAAGCTACAGCCTAGGACCAGATCAGATTGGTCCACTGAGATCTCTGCCTCCAAATGTAAATTCCTCAGTGACAACACAGCCTGCACAGACTCCATATTTAAGGTAAGTTTTGGGGAGCTGTGTTATTTTGTAATTACATACATTAAGGTTTCACACACTTTCATAATGAGAATAAATTGACCTCTTTATAATAATAATAATTGAGATGAAGTTACAGAACTTCCCATTCGTAAACCCATGAAGTCAGAATGGTGCTGCTCTTAGCTTTGATACCTCTACTAAAATGGTACTCCAAACATGGCCTAAAGTCTGGTTCCCTGGGACAAAATAAAGATAACTGTCCCTTACAGGGACCAAGCCCATGATACACTCAGCACTATGCTGTAATCAGCCTCGTAAAGTAGTCCCAGGCATATTGATTTGCATACATTCCTGAATATCAGAAAACTTTGACTCCCAAGTGTGTGTAAGCTGTGGAATTTGTGGTCTGATTTTTTTATACTAACACTTCTGTTTTGAAAATCATATTTAAATTATTGCCTTCTATTAACTTTGCTTAGCAATACAAAATGTTCATTCAATACAGTCATGGGTAGATGATCTCTAAGGTCTCTTCCCACCCAAATTCCATAAGCATAAACTTTAGATATTAACTGAAAATTAAGTAAACCTGTTCACATTGGTATTTAGTTCAATTAAAATGTAAAATTTTGTTATTCTGTGTGAGACTAGAAATTATGGAGAAAAAAACTGGAGCGGTATAGACATTAATCTTCCTATACTGTAAGCAGTGTATTTGAGTAATTTGAAATTACATATTACAAAGCTTTTAAAAAAAAAAAATGTATGCCATGGTAATTACAAGAACAAGCAGAGTCCTGCAGTTTGGTGTGATTTCTCAACTTGTTCTTTTGTTTGTTTTGGTGTCGTGTTAATAAGTAAACTATAGGTCAAGACTACCTTGAGGGTAGATTCAGGGTCCTGTGTGGATTACACTGTTCACCTTGCCCTTATTTCAGATTAAGTTAGCAGGGCAGCTCTGAAAGTGTCCTATCAAAGGAAAGTGTAAAGAGTCTGTGAGGAAAAGAGATGGTCTCCTCCATGCTGGATTGAGAGACAGCGTAAGGGAGAATATGGCAGAAGGTATACTTGAGCGGAGTTCGGTTCTCGTTATAGCTGACCAAGGATACCACTGTGAGAAACACAGTCTGCATCTCCTCAAAAGATTTTTTATATGTTTGCAGTGATAGATTTTGGAGAAAACAAAATTAAATAGGCCATATAATCTTATATTTTGTTTCATTTTTGAGTACTTTCTCCTTACCAAATTTAAAAATTACATTCACAGTGTTGGCTAGTTGGAATAATGAAGTCATAATCGGAACAGCAGAGTTACATAAACTTACAAAGATGGAAAAAGGAATTTTTATTGTCTCAGGATTGATCTCTGACCATGACCTTGATAATGCAAAGTAAATCTGGTTTTCTTTTCAAAATTTTGTTTGTAGCACTGGACAAGACACTGTTTCCAACCCTACTTACATGAACCAGAACTCTAACCTTCAATCAGCTGCTGGTACAGCTGCTTACACACAGCAGATGGGGATGTCTGTGGATATGTCATCGTACCGGAACGCTACTTCCAATTTGCCGCAACTGGCAGGCTTTCCGGTGGCGGCTCCCGCTCATTCAGTTGCACAGCAGCAAACAAATTACCATCAGCAGCCTCTTCTTTAGAACAAGGCAAGCATTTTCTCCAAAGCCTTCGTATGTGTATTACTTGACCCCAGTGATTCAAATCTGAAAATATTTAAAAAATAGTTTTTCTCAACTCAAAAGAACCATGAATAAGTAAAGCACAAAAACTTACCTTACTCTGCTAGGCCATGAAAGGATTTTTTCAGTCCAATTTGTTTGAAGTCAACTTTTGATGAGAGGCAGCTTCAGGTAGCTTCCAGTTAATCCTGTCTTACTTTCAGATCTCTCTACACAAATCTGGACACCCAATCAGTAGCCTTATGACACTGAACAGCAGGAGATAAAATTTTACTTTAAAGAAACCATTAATCCTTAAAATGTCATGATAATTGGGAGCGCACTCAAACCTTTGAATATTTTTTTTGTCTGCATGTTTTTTCAGTATTCCCCACAAACCATTATTTTAAAAGGCGAACTTCCTTTTGGGTGAGCATTTAGCTTGCCAACATATTTCCCTTGGCTCCTTAAATTGCGGTTGTGTTTGCAGTCCTGTCAGTTTTGCTCTCCGGTTATGTTGAGTAATAATTAGCATATAATTGTCGACAGAAGCAAGAGCAGTTTGGAAGGAACAAAGATGTTTTCTGTAGTTGACAGTGAAGACCATATAAATGCAGATATATGATAAAGCATTTAGCTAGTCCCCAGTCCTGCCAGCAGTGAGCTAAGGAATGCCCCATTCCCTGCAGATAAACATTTCTTTTCTAACAAGGCTCCCTTGTACTTAGAATTGCCACTAATGACCTTTTAAAGTGACGTTGGCCATCCTCTAATAAGTGTGGTGTGTGCAGAGATGCTGCATTTTCCTTTTACGGATTACATGTGAATTTGAGCCATGAGACATTCCTAGTAATTTGATGTGATATATCCCAAGCATGATTAATAAGTGTTCTTATTGCTGTGTTGTTTCCTTAAAGAGGCAATTCAAGTACCATTGCTATGCCAGGCTGTTGAAAAATTTGGCCATTGCTTTCAGAGATAATTCTGAGCCTGTGGGATAATAGCAGGCAATAGATTGATAGGGAAGCTATCAAGACAGTTTTTCTGAAGCCTACATTTTATAAATTAGTTTATAGTGCTAATAGATTCCACATACTGTAGGAGTTAGGTAGTAAACCAGTAGGGAATGTTTTCTCCTAAAAATTCATACACTACTGCATCATCTACCACTTTTTAGACAATGGAATAGAAGATGGTGAATACATATGCTTACAGGTACTTGGTACTTAGACTGGGAAAACAAAGGACAGAAGTGGTTACTTGCCTGGAAGCAAGATTTCTAAATTGTTTTTTTAAAGAAAGCCCTTAATCTTTCTGCCAAGGATCCATTTGAAGACAGTGTGCTGGAAATTTTTATCATTTATCTATTTACAGAAATTTAATGATAAGTATGTTCTTTTTTCAAAGAAACTGTCCGAAAATAAAAGTCTACATACTACTTGGTCTACATTTAAAGGAAAAAACAAGCAGTATTTGAAAGCCTAATTTCTGTCATTGTCTCATTTCAGATAGAAGTAGCTGAAAAAGTTTTAACCTTGAGTATGTCACGTTCTTTTTTTCATCCAGTATTTTTCTTCCATGTGAATTCGTTTATACACTTATAAAAAAACTTCTAAAATGGCACCTTATTTTTTTGGAAATGAAACTTCTATTCTTTAAAGAAAAAACATAAAAAGCATTTACGAAGCTGCTCTTGATAATAGTTCATGTTTGCATATATATCGAAAATCTTAACGTTTTTTTCCTCCCAAACAGTATTTAATAAAGTTATTTTAATGTTTCTGTAAATATTTCATGTATAATTGTGTTCTGAATTGTAAAAGCTTAACTCCGCTTAAGTCTTTGAACTAGGAGAAATATGGCACACCCACTAAATTGGGATCAGCCAATTAAGTTCACCAAATGTAGTTTTGGAATAACATAACAGGTGACATGTATATAAATACTGTATATTGGCATTTATCTGTGAAATTTTATACATCCAGAAGTTTCTTCTCCCTCTTAAATTAAAAACAATTTTATTTTGGCCATACTGTAATGAATTTTGTGTTGCAGGTTGTTGATAGTATAAAAATGTTACTAAATCTGTGTACTAAGATGATATTTTTGGTGTTAATAGGAAATAACAGGGTTATTTTTCTTTCTTTTCCATGATCTTATGGGTTATATTTATTTTAAGATCTCTTTATAATTAAATGTTTTCTGCCAAAGGAATTGTCTAATATCAGATTTCTACATTGGGTTCATACTTGCTGTTTTATAAAAAAATAAAAACAACTTCTGCATTTTCATATGAAATCTTGGTACATTAGAAAAAATTTCTGAAAATTTATAATAAAATCACTTTTCATCAATGTAGAATTTCCCTTGGGTGTTAAAATATATGGAGTGGTGGGATATATAAAATAGTTTGGAAAATGTACGGTCTACCAACATTGTCTTGTAATTTGGTAATTTACAAAATTACCTGAATATTAAATAATTACAATATTTATCAATTAGGATTTTAAATTATTTGCAGATACATTGTCATCTGATTCTATTTCAAGTAGTTGATAACTTGACCACATAACAAATTTCACTACATTTTGAAGATGATTATAAAGTTTCACCTTCCAAAATTTTTAAAAATTTATTTTGAATATTAAAAATATTATGGCTTAGATCTTTTAAAAAGTTTTCATTGTAAAAATCATAAGTGTCTGGTCTCTTGACTTCTAGGAGAGGATTTATTGAACTGTTATGAGAAAGCTCAAGTTATTTTTGTAAGTAATAAATTATAAATAATAGAGCACCAACCTATCATGCTTTGTTTCTGTGAAAAGACATTTTTCTTATTTACTTACATCAGTTTTAGTCAGTAAATGAAGGGAGGATTCATTTCTAGGTATTTAATTTTTTTGTTGTTAGTACAATTTAGTTTCTTTTGGAGATTAAAGTTGGGTTTTTTTTTTTGTTTTTTTTTTTTTACATTTTCCCCAGAAGAATTTTTCTAATTTTACCAAACTAAGTTTGAATTAGAGTTCTCTAAAAACCTTACTGTGTCAAAAAAAAGAAATTATGTAGCTTACATAGTGTAGTGGGAGGAATCGTGTCCCCCCAAAATTCATGTTTGCTTAGAATGTCAGAATGTGACCTTATTTGGAAAAAGAGGTTGCAGATGTTGGAAGTTAAGGACCTTGAGGTGAGATCATTCTGGATTTAAGGCAGCCTTATAAGAAGAGACACCCAGACGCACAAGGTAGACGAGGCATGTAAAGATGGAGCAGAGACTGGAGTGATGCTACCACGGGTCAGTGGTGGCCTGGGGCCGCCACGAGCTGGAGGAAGCATGGAAGGATTCTCCCCCAGAGCCTTCAGAGAGAACACAGCCCTGCTGACCCCCTGATTTCAGATTTCTAGCCTCAACCTGAGAGAGAAGACATTTATGTTGTTTAAAACCACTAAATTTGTTACGGCAGCCCTAGGAATCTAATAAACATAGATAAAGGTATACAGCAAAATCTGAGTACCAACCATTTCAAACTTCCATAAGAGTGGGTAAGATTGTTGCAGGAGTTCAGAGACAAATGTCTGCAGTCCAGTAGTAGCACTTTTATTATCTTTTCTATATTCTAATGAAATTGCATGGATAAATGAAACTGATCTCTGTCAACCTCATAATCCCATTTTACTGGTATTTTTTTTTTTTGTTTTGTTTTACATCACATCTCAATAATTCCTTATGTCAGAGATGGTAACAAGATTATAATTTATGACTATCCACTCTTCTGTCCATCTTGAGTAGTGAGTATTGAATGAAAAGGAGAACTGTTCAAAGGCAAGCAGACAAACAGAAGACACAAAACTGGTGGATGGGTATTTCCCACAAAGGCTACTAAAGAATGGAATTTGGTCTTCTTATTGTACACCATTTCATATCCTGATGAGGAAAATAAAGGCTTTCCAATACTTTTACAGCAAGTCAGTGACCTCTACTGATCACCTTTTCGTCTAGGGAGCCATCTCCCTTTTTTAAGATACCGAGGTGAACTCACATAAAATAGCCGTTTAAAGTAAACAATTCAGTATCATTTAGTACATTTACAATGTTGTGCAACCACTACCTCTAGTTCCAGAATGAGACCTTTTGTGTCTGCTTTCACGTACCATATGTCTTTTGAGGTTCGTCTCCACATGTACCACAGTATATAAGGTTCATATATCAGTTCATCCATACCTCTGTTGATGGATACTTGGGTTGTTTTCATCTTTTGGTTATTGTGAATAGTACTGCTATGAATATGTGTGTATATGTATTTGAGTACTATTTTCAGTTCTTTTGGATATATACCTAGGAGTGGAATTGGTGGGTCATGTGGTAATTCTGTGTTTAATTTCTTGAGGAATTGTCAAAATTCCAAAGCTGAGCCATTCATTTTATATTCCCACCAGCAATGCAGGAGAGTTCCAATTTCTCTGTGTCCTCACCAGCACTTATTTTTAATTTTAAAAAATCATAGCCATCTTAGGAGATGTGAAGTGGTACCTCTTTGTGATTTTTATCTCCATTTCCTCAATGACTAATGATGTTGAGCATCATTCATGCTTTTTGTCCACTGTATATCCTCTTTGGAGAAATGTCTATGTAAATCCTTTGCTTATTTTTTAACTGGGTTGTCTCTTTGTTGTATTGTAAGAGTTCTTAATATATACTGGATACTAAACCTGTACTAGATACATTATTTCAAATATTTTCTACCATTCTGTAGGTTGTCATTTTACTTTCTTGATGATGTTCTTTGATTTACAAAGTTTTTAATTTTGATGACATCCAGTTTATGTATTTTTTTCTTTTGTTGCTCCTGCAAAGAGTCCATTTCAAATCCAAGTCATGAAGATTTCCTCCTGTTCTAAGATCTTTATGGTTGTAGCTCTTGTAATTAGGTCATTGATTCACTGTTAGTTAATTTTTATACACGATGTGAGGTAGGGAATCCAACTTCATTCTCTTGCGTATAGATATCCAGTTGTCCCAACACCATTTGTTGAAGACTTATTTTACCAGCTGCTTTTGGACACTGCTATAATTGTAATGCATCAACTCCATAGCTATATAGTTTATAGTCCTGAAAGGTAACAGCGTTGTTGTCATCACTTCTGTCACATACCTAAACAGGAGTCAGTGCTATCTAGTTAGGAGATAGCTCGCCATGGTGAACAGATATGATAATGGTGTCAGTGTATGTAGAGGTGATTTTCAGTTGTCATAGATTTTTTTTCCCCTCCAAGTAACCAGAGTGTGAAAAGTGCATTTTTTTTTTTTAATTTTAATGTTTATTTTTGAGAGAGACAGAGCATGAGCGGGGGAGGAGCAGAGAGAGAGAGAGAGGGACACACAGAATCTGAAACAGGCTCCAGGCTCTGACCTGTCAACACAGAGCCCCACCCAGGTCTCACCCCCACAAGCTGTGATATCATGACCTGAGCCCAAGTCAGATGTGTCACTGACTGAACCACCCAGGTGCCCCAAAAGCGTATTGTCTAAATAGAAAAATGGGACTTAGGGGGTGTGTGGGTGGCTCAGGCCGTTGAGCAGCCGACTCTTGTTTTCCGCTTGGGTCATGATCCCAGGGTCATGGGATTGAGCCTCATGTCAATGTGGATGTGGAGCCTCATGTAGATGTGGAGCCTGCTTGGGATCCTCTCTCCCTCTCTCTCTGCCCCTCCCCTGCTCATGCTTTTTTTCTCTCAAAATAAAAAACATTAAAAAAGAAAAAAATGGGATTTAGAACCCCAGCCAAAAATAATCTTCACCATATTTCTTTCCTGGGAAACCTTCCCCTCGGGATTTCCACCTACATGTTATTGGTCAGAACTGTCCCAAAAGGCTACCATTAGGAGCCAGTGAGTCTGGGAAGGTGAGTATTTTGCTTTCTAGCCTCTATAAAGAGAGAGGGAGGCAGGGGACAAGATGACTGAGAATGAATATAGAGTGGGCCATGCTATAATCTGCCACAGAGATAGACATGTCCACATGTGTTTACAACCTGGTGTTACTATTTTTGTGCCTGGTAAATAAATTCAAAGTTAAGTTGGTCTATTATTCCATGGTCAAATAAGCTCTTCTTAAGATTCTCTAATATGAGTATACCATAGTTTTTTGTCAATAAGGCTAGATTTAATATATTTGCATCCAACTTAATGATTAAAACTGGGACTTCTTTTTCTAACCTTATGAGATATAGAAAAGATCCTGAAAATGGAGATGGGGATAAAAGCTCCAAACTACTCTTGTCTGTTCTATTTTGAAAAATGAAAAAATTAAAGCTGTATTAGCATTCATTAATGCGTTCGATAACAATTATTATATGCTGGGGATGCTAAGACTTGAATTTCCGAGCCGGACTTGTATTTGTGGCATTGCCATGCACTAACTAGTTGTATAGTGTCAGACATTGCACTTTGGCTTGATTGAAAACCATACTTGGGTGCCTGGATGGCTCAGTCGGTTAAGCATCTAACTCTTGATTTAGGTTCAGGTCATGATCTCCTGGTTCATGAATTCGAACCTCCACATGGGGCTTAGCGCTGACAGTGCAGGGCCTGCTTGGGATCCCCTCTCTCTCTCCCTCTCTCTCTGCCTCTTCCCCACTTGTGTGCTCTCTCTCACAAAAATAAATAAACTTAAAAAAAAAACCAAACATTTTCATACACATTGTCACTGAATTCTCTTAACACTTGTTAGGTAGAGAGGTAGGAGAAGAGGGTAAGGTCACACAGCTAGTAAGTGGCAAAGCTGGGATTATAAATCTGGGTCTATCCGATGCTCAAGCATGTGCATTTCTCTACTGTACTGGTGTGAAATAATCTGTGTATTGTGGTTGTCAGGTAATACCATGTAATGACTTCCTTTCACATACATCACTGAGATTGATGAGGCCCCTAAGGGCTCACATGGTTACAAAATGCCCTCGGATGTGACAACGCTCCTGTGAGGAACAGCATAATAGTGGCTGGATCAAGTTAATGTGTGCGCTGTAGTACAATTAGTTCTGTCATACAGGTGGGTTGATCAGACCAGGGCTTGATGTAAACAGACTGGCTCTTGGTGAGAATCTGTGAGGAAGGAGGAGGGGTCAAACATCTGGGAAAGCAGGAGGTTAATGAAGCATGTAGAGTTCTTTGTTTTCTGAACAGAAAGGCGCAAAATTCAAGGGATTTCTAAGGAAAACAACAGGTGACAACTATTTGAGGCTGATTTGAACTAGGAGAGTAGTTGAGTTGAAGCCTAAAAATACAGGCACCCTCCCCTACACACACACACACACACACACACACACACACACATAGCCCGATTTGTATAGATTTGTTCAAGGTGTCTTCCAATTTTAAGTCCCTGTAAGTCTATGTTCTTTCCCGGGACAGAAAAGTAGAAAAACCAGAATTTGAATATTATTTGGCATTTAACTTACATCATCCAGCACCTTCATGTGAACTTTTAAAACAATTCTTCCTTTAAACGTTATCCTGGAGTGGTATGTGTCCATTTGGTGATTTGGGTTTTGGTTTGGTTTTTGATTTGGTATTTAGTCTTCTTTTGGCTGTGACATTTTCTCAGACTTTACTTGTTTTTGATGACTTTGACAGTGTTGAGGAGTACCAGTCAAATATTTTGTAGACTGCCCCTCAATTGGGATTCGTATGGTATTTTCCTCATGATGACCGTAGAGTTATAGGTTTGGGAGAGGCAGGCCACAAAGGTAAAGTACGCTTCTCTTCATGTTATATCAAGGGTACATATTATCAGCCTGACATCACGGTTGATGTTCATCTTAATCACGTGACTGAGGGAGTGTTTGTCAAGTTTCTCCAATTCCTCTTTCCATGCTATGTTGGAAGGAAGTCACTAATGCACAGCCCACACTTGAGAAGGGGGAGTCATGTTTTCCCTCCTTACGGGTGGAGTATCTACATAAGTTATTTGGAATTCTTCCACATGGGAGCTTTGTCTCTTCTCTTCCATTGTTTGTTTGTTTGCTTATTTATTTATTCAGTCATTTATTTTTATCACTATGGACTCATGGATACTATTTTATACTTTGGGATGCATCCCGATACTACTTTATTTTATTGCTCAAATTGTTCCAACTTTGGTCATTGGGAGCTCTTTCAGTTTGTTCCTGTGTCCCTTTGACATACCCCCAGTCATTGTGCTTTTTGTTCTGTTTTGCTTTGAAAGCATTCTTTACTTTCTGGCACTACAAGACACTCGGGGTTCATCTTGTATATTTCCTGCCCCAGTCTTAGGATCAGCCATTTCTTCAAGGTGCCCTGGTTACTTTTGGTAAAGGATGGTATTACAAACCGAGACCTGGGTACTACATGTGTTTGTTGCTACTGATAATGTTATTTCTCGGCCCTTGGCTGAAAGCAAGAAAATAGGTGTGTAGATTAACCTGTGTATATATATATATACAAATTTATAAATATTTATCCATATAGTTATCTATATGAGCTACACCTGGGTTCATACTGATGTTTCTAACTTGAATCCATTACCACATGGATCATCCTAGCCTCTTCTCCTTATTTATCTGTAACTGTCCACTCCAACAATAGAAAACGTGGCTCCCATCATGTGCCATCGATTTACCTAATTGTTCAATTCCAGTATATATGCATAGTGATTTCGGAATTGGTAACCCATACCTCAGGAAGCAACTTTATCAGCAGCAGTAGAGTGCTTAGGCACAGTTCCTTTGGCCTTTAGTCTCACAGACTCCACTCATCTCCAAAGATACTTAGACCACCACCCTTCCCAATCTTTGCTCCCCCACCAGCCTTCTTCGGTGAGGTTGTTTCATATATTGTCATACAGTTATATTCTTTTGTTACATTCTGCATTCCATTCTGGAACTTCTCAACTTCCCAAGTGAATTTTTAAAAATTTGCACATATTAAGTAAGGCTCACTTTGTGCTGTAAAGTTCTACAGGTTTTGATTGATGCAGTGTCATGGATCCACCGTTATAGTATCATACAGAATAATTTCACCACCCTAAGAAAATCCCTGCTATGTTTCACAAATTCAACCCTCTGCCTCCCAAACCTCTGACCTGTTTACTGTTTTTAGAATCTCAAAAAAAAAAAAAAAATGTTATCATAAAATATGAAGCTTCAGACTGGCTGGCTTCTTTCACTCAGCACTATGCATTTAAGGTTTATCCATGTCTTTCTATGGCTTGCTTGCTCATTCCTTTTTATCCCTGAGTAGTATTCCATGGTATGATTATACCATTCACCTATTGAAGGATATCTTGGTTGCTTACAGTTTTGGGCAATTAAAAATAAAACATTATAACATTATAAACATTTGTGGGCTGGGTTTCGTGTGGTATTTCAAATCAATCATGTAAGTACCTAGGATCATGATTGTTGGACTGTATGGAAAGTCTACGTTTAGCTTATGAAGAACCTGACAAAGTTTAAGAAACTGATAAACTGTCTGCAAAGTGGTTGTGCCAGTTAGCATACCCATCACCAATGAATAAGAATTCCTGCTGCTCCTAATACTAACAACTAGCATTGTCAGTTTTTTTTTTTTTAATTTAGCCATTCTGATAGGAGTGTAATGGTATTGTATTGTTTTCATTTGTATTTCCCTAATGATAAATGATGTTGAGCATCTTTTCACATGCTTATTTGCTATCTATAGGTTTTCTTTGGTAAGGTATCCGTTCAAATCTTTTCTCCATTTTTAACTGGGTTGTTTGTTGTCTTATTGCTGAGGTTTGTTTGTTTTTTTAAATTTTTTAAATGTTTATTCATTTTTGAGAGAGAGAGAGACAGAGCATGAGCGAGGGAGGGGCAGAGAGAGGGAGACATAGAATCTGAAGCAGGCTCCAGGCTCTGAGCTGTCAGCACAGAGCCAGACATGGGGCTCAAACCCACAAACTGCGAGCTCATGACCTGAGCTGATGTGGGATGCTTAACTGACTGAGCCACCCAGGTGCCCCTTATTACTGAGTTTTGAGAGTTATTTTTATATTTTTGTCTACAAGTTTTTGAAAAATGTTTTAATGTTTTTATTTATTTTTAAGAGAGAGAGAGAGAGATAATGCATGAGCAGGGGAGAGACAGAGAGACACAGAATCTGAAGCAGGCTCCAGGCTCTGAGCTGTCAGCAGGGCTCGAACTCATGAACTGCAAGATCATGACCTGAGCCACCCAGGACCCCCAACAAGTTCTTTTTTTTTAAGATTTTATTTTTTTAAGTAATCTCTCCACCCAATGTGGGGCTTGGACTCATGAACCCAAGATCAAGCTCCACATGCTCCTCTGACTGGGCCAGCCAGATGCCCCTTTGTTTGCAAGTTCTTTACCAGATTTGTCTTACAGATATTTTTCCCCAGCCTATCACTTGTCTTTTCATTCTCTAACAAGGTCTTTAACAGAGCAAAAAATTTTTAATTTTAATAAATCCCAACATACCAATATTTACTTTCTTGGATCATACTTGCATCTAATTTTTTTTTTTTTTTTTACATTTATTTATTTTTGAGAGACAGAGAGAGACAAAGCATGAGCGGAGTAGGGGCAGAGAGAGAAGGAGACACAGAATCCGAAGTAGGATCCAGGTTCTGTGCTGACAGCTCAGAGCCTGACATGGGCCTTGAATCCACAAACCGCCAGATCGTGACCTAAGCCAAAGTCAGACACTCAATGGACTGAGCCACACAGGCACCCCTGATCATGCATCTAAAACCTCATCTCCAAATCCAAGGTCCTATAGGTTTTCTCTGAGAAGTTTTATAGTTCTGTACTTTACACATAGATGTATAATCCATTTTGAGTTGTTTATTTTTATTTGTTTTAACTTTTATTTTTTTCAATTTTACCATTTTTAACTCCTCTCAGTGCGGAGCCCAACTCGAAGCTCAATTCCACGACCCTGCGATCATGACCTAAGTCAAAATCAAGAGTCGGATGCTCAACCAACTGAGCCACATAGGTGCCCTGAGTTAATTTTATATAAGGTCTGAAGACTTTCAAAAACAACAGCTTTCCCCCCCATGCCTGGTATAATTTAATTTTTCTGGAAAACTTCAAACTTGCTTTGTAGTTTTAAATAATATCCAAGCATTTTAAGTACATAGGATAAAAACACTTCTTATTAAGTTTTTATTCTTGGTGAAATGTTCATATCGTATGGAAGTATATAATTTAAAACGTGCCCTCTCCCCACACATATATACACATACAAACATGCACAGACATTATTTTGCACAAATGTGATCGTTGTTCTAAAACTTTTTTTTCACTTAGATGTCTAAGTCTGCACATACACTCTCACCTCTCTTTCATAACTATAGTTTTATCTACTTGCTTATTTTAAAAAGTAAGTGGTAGAGCTGGGAAATCAACTCTGTTCCCTTTATTTATTTTTTAATTTTTAAAAATTCCAGAAAAGGGTGCCTGGGTGGCTTGGTCAGTCAAGCGTTGACTCTTGATTTTGGCTCAGGTCATGATCTCATGGTCATGAGATGTAGTCCCTCGTCGGGCTTTGCACTGAGGGTGAAGACTGCTTAAGATTCTCTCCCTCCTCCTTTGCTCCTCTCCAGCTTGTGTATAGGTTCTCTACATTTTGGATACTAACTTTATCAGATACGTCATTTGTAAATATCTTCTCCCATTCAGTAGATTGTCTTTTAGTTTTGTTGTTTCCTTTGCTGTGCAGAAGCTTTTTTATTTTGACCATAGTCCCACTAGTTCATTTTTGTTTTTGTTTCCCTTGCCTCAGGAGACCTATCTAGAAAAATGTTCTTATAGCCAATGTCAGAGAAATTACTGCCTGTGCTCTCCTCTAGGTCTCACAGTTAGTTCCTTATAAAAATAACATCTTTATTGACAAAATTCACATACCATACAATTCATCCACTTAAAGTGGTTTTTAGCATACTCACAGATATGTGCAACCATCAATATAATCAATTTAGAACATTTTCTTCACCTCCAAAAGAAGCCCTGTACCTTTAATTATCACTTCGATACCTCCCAGCCTCCCTAGCCCCAAGCAACCACTCATATTTTTAGTTTCTAAAGATTTCCCTATTCTGGACATTGCATATAAGTGGCATTTTACAATATGTAACTTTTTGTGATTGATTTCTTTCACTTAGCATAATATTTTCAAGGCTTATCCATGTTGTAGCATGTATCAATACTTCATTCTTTTTATTGTAGAACAATATTCCACTGTATAGATATACCACATTTTAAATCCATTCATCAGTTGGTAGACATTCGGGTTGCTTCTGGTTTTGGCTGTTAAGAATAATGCTGGTATGTACATTCTTGTATAAGTTAAAAAAATTTTTTTTAATGTTTATTTTTGAGAGAGAGAAAGACAGAGACAGAGTGCAAGCAGGGGAGGGGTAGAGAGGGAGACACAGAATCCAAAGCAGGCTCCAGGGTCTGAGCTGTCAGCACAGAGCCCAACACAGGGCTAGAACTCACAAACCGTAAGATCATGACCTGAGCCAAAGTTGGATGCTTGACTGACTGAGCCACCCAGGCGCTCTCTTGTATAAGTTTTGCACGGACATATTCTTTGATTTATCTTAGCTATATGCCTGGGAGTGGACTTGCTGTGGTAACTCTGTGTTTAACTTTTTGAGGAACTGTCAAAATGTTTTCCACAGGAACTGTACCATTTTACAATCCCATCAGCCGTGTATTGCAGTTCCAATTTCTATCTTTGCCAACACTTGTTATTATCTGACTGTTTGATTACGGCTGTCCTAGTGCATGTGAAGTGGTATCTCATGGTTCTGATTTGTTTGCATTCTCCTGGTGACTCATGATGCCCAACATCTCTTTATGTCCTTATCAGTCATTTGGCTATCTTTTTTTGGAGAAATGTTTATTCAGATTCTTTGCCCGTTTAAAAAATTATTTTTGGGGGGGCGCCTGGGTGGCTCAGTCAGTTGGGTGTCCAACTTCGGCTCAGGTCATGATCTTGTGGTTCGCAAATTGAGCCCCGCATCAGGCTCTGTGCTGACAGCTCAGAACCTGGACCCTGCTTTGGATTCTGTGTCTCCCTCTCTCTCTGCCCCTCTCCCACTCACACTCTGTGTCTCTCTCTCAAAAATAAACATTAAAAAATTTTTTTTTAAATTATTTTTATTACTGCATTGTAAATTTCCTTATATATATTATAGATAGGAGTCCCTTACCCGGTATATGCTTTGCAAACATTTTCTCCCATTCTTTGGGTTGCCTTCACTTCCTTCTTTTTAAAAAATTTTTACCTTCACTTTCTTGACAGTGCCCTTTGAAGTACAAAAGGTTTTCATTTTGGTGAAGTCCAATTTATTTATTTTTTCTTTTGCTGCTTGTACTTTGGTGTCATATCTAAGTATCCATTGCCAAATCTGAGTCATGAAGCCTTACCCTTATCGTACATTTTTTTCCAACAGTTTTACATTTTTAACTATTTCACTTAGCCCTTTGGTCAATTTTGAGTTAATTTTTGTATGTGGTAAGAAGTAAGGGTCCACCTTCATTCTTTCAGCTCTGGTGCTGGAGGCAGGGAAAAAGGTGCACCTCTCTTTGAGTGACAGCACCCCTTTAGGAGCTGAGCCCTTGGCAGGGAGGGGCAGCAGTCCCAGGCCCCCAGGCTCGCCTCTGACCGAGCAGTCAGGGCCCCAGTATCCTCGGTGGCAGGGTGCCAAGGGTAGACCTCCATCCTACAAGTGGGGGCTGGGCTAACGAAGGAAGCCCCTCCTCCCTGCTGTATTTGATGAGAGTTCAACCTTAGCAACAAGGAGCTGGGGGCAGGATGAGAAATTATAATGTCCTGTCCATCCAAAGAAGATAACCCTCCCACTGGAGTTGACGGGAGAGGAAGCCCTGTGTTCCAGGCTGCACCAGTGTGGAACGGAGTGTCTCCCTTGCCGAGATGGACAGAAGCAGGGAAAGAGGGAGCGGGTCTTGGTTCAGATACCACAGACTCTCACTTTCCTTACGGAGTTTTAGTAAATTTTCTTGAATAAATGTTTCTTCATTTGTTGTGTACCCTTAGGGCCATTCCAGAGATTTAAATAAAAAAACAAAAACAAAAACAATTTTCACCAGTTTTGCTGTGGGGTGGGGGTGGGTACAGAGTGCACCTCAACTGTCAGGCTGCTGTAGATTCTTTTTTGAAAACTCCAAGTCAGCGACTGTGGGCAGTGAAAAACCAGAAAACTCAAACCACAGAATAACTCATTCTATATATATTGATTAGATATCAGCTATTAAAATGGCTCAGAGCTAAAAATGGAAGGAGTTCTGCATTGGCAGACGTACTACTATCCATAAGCTTTAGGAAGTGTCTACTATATGTAAGGTATAAAAATATAAGATAAAAAGCTAAAAATCTGTTTTGGAAATTAGGAGATTTTCATAAAAAAGAGAACTAATAAACCAAGGCAGCTATACTAAATTCCCGGGGAAAAATACTCCAGTTTTTCATAGGCATGAGAAACTATCCAGGACTGGAGTGAGTGGCCAAGGAGGATTTCTGCGGGGGAAGAGTTGGCTGGGGCACGTTTGGAGGTGAAGGTAGGCTTCAGCTGGATGGGTGGGCTGGGGGTAGGGCACATTCCAAAGCAGAAGTGCTAAAATGGGATTGCATTTAGTATGTTTGAGAAATAATGAGTGGACCTGCCTAGTTGCTGGAAGGTCTATATGAAGAGATTAAGTGAGAAATGAAGTGGTGACCAAAAAGCAGGGGAGAGGAGAGGGCTTTGGTCTTTGGGACTATGGAGTCTGAACCCTATTTTGTAGGCTGCTGAGAGCAATGAGTGCTTTTTAGAGGAGTGACTTGGGCAAAGAGATTTTAGGAAAATGACTTTGTGTGTAGCGTGTAGTTGGAATGAAATCTGTGTGTGTGTGTGTGTGTGTGTGTGTGTGTGTGTGTGTGTGTGCGCGCGCGCGCGCGCGCAGAGTCCGGAAGCAAGAAGACAGACTAGTTTTAGACTGTTAAAAAGAAATGAAGGTCTGGATTAAGTGAAGAAGGCGGGAATGGAAAGGAAGTGTTTGGTGGGTGGTAACATAATCAGGACCTCAATATGCGGCCAATTGTTTCCACCAAAAATAATACTAGGATACAAGGTGACATGGGCTGATTTAGCAGTTTGACTTACTATATATATTTTGATGGGTTTTTCATACAGTATCTATAGTTAAATGAGGTCTCTTTATTTTTGACTTCTCACATATTTTTCTTCCCTCTTCTTATTACTTCAAATTCCTCTTCTCCACAGTTTGCTTTTGCTTTGATTTCAAATTAACCTCTTATATGTATTTGCAGGAGGAAACCAAGGGGTGCAACAATGGCACGGATCGTGGATGGTTTCAAGGATGAGTTTCTTCCCTTGAAAACAGCTATCCGCGTAGAAATGGGAGGCACGTGGCCAACTCTGGCTTTTTAGCAGGTCTAACATGACCTTCAAAACTCCTTAGGACACGCCAGTCTCCTGCGAGGCTGCATCTCCCATTAGGCTGGCAGGTTCTCCTGCGGCCGCCTGGATGTGTTGGCTCCGGGTTGTGAAAATAGAGTCGACCAAACAGTACAAAAGCACAGACAAAAAACAAACCAGAAACCCCCATGCCTTACCATGGCGGGCTGATGAGTGAAGTCGTGCAAGGAAGGTTCTGCTCGTGCCCTTTTAAAATTCCAGTGCAACACACACACACACACACACACACACACACCCGCGCGCGCCCGGTCGGCTCTTCCCACTCCCTGCCACACTGCACCAGCGTCCCTCCCCAAGTCCTGATTCATGAACCGTGCCACCTTTGTCTCATTTGAAACCGTGCAGACTATTTTAATCCTTCCACCCCCACCCCAGATTCCCCCCCTCTCCATCCTCTGGAAAGCTCTGATGTAAGGCGCTCGCTAGGTGGGGGAGCGCTTCTCCCGGTCGGCTCGGGTAGGCGAGATCCCCAGAAGCCCCCTCCGCGGGACCTCTGCCTGCCGGGCCGTGACCCGGGGACCCCGCTGCGGGCGCGGGAGAAGCGCCTTGGTCCCTTTAAGGTGTCTTGCTCTCCGAGGTGCGGGCAGGGAGCCCGGGAGCCGGCGCGGGTCTCGCTGCCGCCCTCCTCTCCTCCCGCTCCCCGGCCTCCGGGGACCTGCCCGCCCTCCGCCCGCCGCGCGCCGGCCCGCCATGCGGCTGTGAACCATGTCCTCCTCCTACGCCAAGAACGGGCCGGCCGACGGGCCGCACTCCCCCACCGCTCAGGTACCGCCCCCTCCTCCTCCCCCCTCCCGCCCCGGCGGCCCGAGCGCGCCCCGCCTTCGTGCGGGCAGCGCGGGGCCCCCAGTCCTGAGAGTCGGCCACCGCGCGCTCCCACCCCTCCTCCTAGTCCCTCTCCTCCAGCTCCTCCTCTGCCGCCGCCTCCTCCTCCTCCTCCTCCTCACCTCGTCCGTCTCAGCGCTCCCGCTCTGGAGCCCGCAGCCTTCCCCAGCCGATGCCGGGGACCCGGACCCCGCGCCCCGAGAGTCTTTGTTAATGGATGTGGTGGGTGCTCGCGGGCTGCTCTCCTCGGGCATCGTTGCAGCCGTCGAGGCTCGTGGTGGGGGGGTGGGGGTGGAGGCTGTATCTGGGGACCGCCGAGGAGACTGGGGTACGGGCTCTGGGAAACCCTGGGGAGCTGGTCCGGAGGCGGGCGCTGGCCCGGGGTGGTCGTCCGGCTCCGCGCTGCGGTCCTCACCGGCTTCTCTCTGGCCCCGTGTGTCGAGTCCAGGTGGCCCGAGGCACCACGACCCGGAGGAGCAGGTTGAAAAGATCCGATGGCAGCACCACTTCGACCAGCTTCATCCTCAGACAGGTAGGAGGCGGGCGCGGGGAGACCGCGCGGGCGGCAGGTTGGGGAGAAGGCCCGGTGCGGGGCGCGGGGGTCCGGGAGCCGAGCGCTGCCACCCAGAGTGCGAGCGGCGGGTAGAGTCTCTTCGCGCCCCTTTCCGGCCGGGGCCGGGAGCTCCCGCTGCGTCCTGCTTCCGCATCCCCCTGCGGGCAAAGTCTTCCCGGCCGGGCGGCTCCGCATCGCCCTCGAAGTTTGTGCGTTCGAATGCGAGTTGCTGGGGACCCGGTGTAGGGCAGGGATGTTGAATTTAAGACTGAAAGTATTTCTAGTTGCACTTTCCGTGTGTGGTAACGTCTTCAAGTCGCGTACTTGACTTTGAGTAACCAGAGCCCCAGGGGCCCCGCACACGGTTTAATTTGGCCGACAGGTCGCGGTCTCTGCTGTTTGTCGTATTTCGAATACTCTTCTTAGTGTGGGTCTTGGGAGAGATCTGCCAGCTCTGGTCAAATGAAAGACGCTTTGAGCAGAAAGTTTGGTGTCACTTGGGACCTCTGCTTTGGTTCGCTTAACTAGGGAAAAAAGACTGCCCAGACCTGGTTCTATTGAAATAAGCAAAGGTCGGCACTCAGTTCGAGGGTCTGGGTGGTACTACACTTCGTGTTTGTTTTCTTTGTAGTTTCCGTCTGTGTAGTTCTAGTGAGCGTTCTGTGTGCTAAAACATCGCCGATTACACTGAATGCTTAGGTCTCTTTCACCTTGACACAGGAGATTGGTCCTTAATTTTCTACTGCCCATGTGCTGTAAATGAAACCATCTCTACATAGCTGCTGGGTGCTAGCGAGATCATGCAAAAGTGAGTCACCTTGATCTCTCTTTGGAGCGGAAAAACTCTGGAGGTGTGTGCTTTCAGGGTGGCTTAGGAATACTTTGGTTGTGGCCCCAAGACGCTTTTATCCCAGGCTCTGCTGTGGGCTGCTGGAGTGACCTTGGGAAGTTCTTTTCCCTCTAGGTCACAGAGCATTGTGTAATATGTTTTTAACCAATGATGGCAGCTGGGGTGTGTTTCCTTAGTGATTATCGTCAATTTAAACAGATTATCTAGGACAAATGGGCTTTAGATTCAAAATTGGACTCACACTTCTCCTAAAGGGTTTATAAAGCATATTTAGATAATATTTATTATGCAGTACTCATTTTCTGCAAACAGATTGTTACCACTACTGTTTTTAATTCAGTGAGCACCAAGTATTTACATTCTTAAAGTAAATATATTTTGGATCCTGAATTTGTTCTAAAAGTGCATTCTATTCCCTTTGCAGTGCTTAGATCATTTGTGCATTTGATAAAGCGAAGACATTCTTCATCTTTAAAAAATTTTTGACTTATATGACTGAGATCTTGTTGATGTTTATTTTGTAGGTGCCTATTTTTGGTGGTGTTTCATTGTTGCAAATTCTTAGAAATACTAATTATACAGCAGTGTATTCTGTGAGCTGTTTGACTAAAACTTTTGAGTTCATCTTAACTGTCACTTCACTAATGCTTTAGACTTCCAACCACAAACAAAACAATCAATATTTTTTCTAATATCCTTCTTTCCTCAGTTTACTCCAATAAATGAGATAATGCATGGATAAGTTCTTGATAAGTGTGTTGCTATGTATTGTCTTAAAAATGTGAAAAGTATTGCATGCTAATAATTTTGGGAGTAATTTAAACCAGTGCAATGTATAGGACAAATATGTTTCATTAATCTTTCTGAAACTGGGATTTGTTGATTTAATAAAATGGTCTAATTTAAATTTAGAAGTTAGTTGTAATTGTATGATATATACAATCTTTTTCTTTTCTGTGTAAAAATAATACATAATTTTTGTGAACACTTACAGTTGAGTAAGTATCCTACACATGATCTTGATTAAAAATGACATAATGGACCCTTCTGTAATGGCTACAATAAAAATAACAGAGGGATTTTATTTCTTTGACAAGCGATGGAAAGTTACTGCAAATGGAAGTTAACTGTGTTTTTTGAAATAAAATTGAAGAGTTTTCACCTGAGTGCCAAAGAAGTATTTTTTAAAAAAGCACAATAGCTGTTTATGTTATTAGAGCCTTCTTATTTGTAGAATGACTAACGATTTATTGTTTTTGAATTCTTGGTACACTGAAGTGATGGGATTTCTTGGTGATATCTCACAGTCTGTGTGATGCCTTCTCACATGAAGAAGACAGTGGGGATGCCAGTAAAATAGTGCTGCTCATTTTTGTATCTTGTTATTTACAAAATTAGAGAGGGAAAGCGTTCACTTAAAAAAAAAAAAAATGATGTGTCGAATCAGATGGGTCATATGGGGCTGATGGTGAAGCACAGAGGACAGTTGGCAAATAAAATAAAACAGTTTATTTATTGTCACCTAGTAAAATTGTTTAATCTTTATTTTTTCTTTTTCTTCTTATTTTTTTTTTTTTTAATTTTTAACGTTTATTTATTTTTGAGACAGAGAGAGACAGAGCACGAATGGGGGAGGGGCAGAGAGAGGGAGACACAGAATCTGAAACAGGCTTCAGGCTCTGAGCTGTCAGCACAGAGCCGGACGCGGGGCTCGAACTCATGGACCGCGAGATCATGACCTGAAGTCGGCGGCTTAACCGACTGAGCCACCCAGGCGCCCCTCTTCTTATTTTTTTAAACACTTTTTAATGTTTATGTATTTTTGAGAGAGAGATACAGAGCGGGAAGCAGGGGAGGGGCAGAGAGAGAGAGACACACAGAATCCAAAGCAGACTCCAGGTTCCAAGCTGCGCACAGAGCCCAATGTGGGGCTCGAAGTCACGAACCGCAAGATAGTGACCTGAACGAAGTCAGACGCTTAACTGACTTGAGCCACCCAGGCGCCACTTATTATTATTGTTAAAGTCTTCTTCCAACTGGTAAAAAGTTGTAGTGTTTGTGTGTGTACATGCACGCATACACATGCACACATGTGAGTCGGGCTGAAAACAAACTGAGAAAGTGAGCCTGCCTCCACTCTGAGGACTGCTCACAAAGTCTCTCTCGAATCTGTGACCTTGTTTCGTGGGCTACTAGATTGCTGGTCTCCGCAATCTAGGAGGGATGGAGATTTTGGAATGAATCCAGGAAACAACTAAATGGTTTCTTTGAGGAAAGGTGAGAAGATTAAGTATTTTGCCACGATAAGAATAAAGAGAGCTCGGGGGTAACCCAGTAATGGTCTTCAAAGTGTACACAAAGGCATTCTTTGGAAATGTGATGGACTGTTCTCCTTTTTCATTGAGGAAGGAACTCAAGAACTGCATGACTTCATTAAGACTGTTGCTATCATTGAAATGGCTTTCCAAATGAGGCCGTAGATTTTTTTCCTAGGAGATCACTTGTGACAGGCCATTTGTGAGTGGATTCTTTATTCATGTTTTAAAATTTTAGGAAGCACTTATTTAAAAAAATAAGCTGTCAGCACAGAGCCTAATGTGGGGCTGAAACTCACGAACCTGAGCCAAAGTCAGACGCTAAACTGATTGAGCCACCCAGGCTCCTCTAGGAAGCAGTTATTAAACATCTGCTCTGTGCCCAGCACTGTGCTAGATGCTATGGAAGAGGAATGAAAAGACGGAGTCCCTGTACCCAAAGGATTTTATAATCTACTTATGGAGACATAGATATATACACACAACATAGTGAACTGTAGCAAGGAATTAGGGTGTGGGCAAAATGGCCATATGCACTGAATATTGTAATACTCTGGGTGTCACTGCACATAGAGTTGCTGTGATGGAGTACTCCAGGTTATTCTCACTGAGGTTATCCCAGTTTTCTCCCCTCTGGGGTTCAAAGCGAAAATCTGATCAGAGTGTGATTATTCTGTTGATCTCTCCTTGTTAAGGCTGCCCTTATCAGTACTGCAAGTCTTATAAGGCCTGGCCCCTACCAGTTTGCAGCCTTATCTTAAACCATTATCTTTTAGCTTTGGACACAGGTCTCGCACACACCACCTTCCCTTCTGCCATTGGCCCTTTGTACATGCTGAGCCCTCTGTGTGGAGGGCTCTTGTTCTCCGTTCTGCCAAGTTAATTTTTAATCTTTGTTGAGACCTAGGTTTAGTCTTCACCTCTTTTTTACTACTTTTTATATTTACTTATGTATTTATGTATGTACGTATTTATTTATTGATTTATTTTGAGAGAGAGAGAGAGAGAGAGAGAGAGAGAGTGCAAGTGGGGGAGAGGGGCAGAGGCAGAGAGAGAATCTTAAACAGGCTCCATGCTCAATGCGGTGTTGGATGTGGAGCCCAATGCCATGATCCTGGGGTCATGACCTGAGCCGCAATTAAGAGTTGGACGATCAACCAACTGAGCCAGCCAGGCACCCTCTAGTCTTCATTTCTTTTTCTAATCTCTTTGATGATGTCAGTTCCTTAACCACGTACCTCATTCCAGAGTGCATTTTGCCAGGTCTCAGTAATTAGATTTCTCTGTTAATGTCTGTCCCCTCATCCAGATAATAAGTACCACTGGGGCAGGGACATACCTGCATTTGGGGCACTTGATTGTCTTTGTACCCTAAGCATTTAGCGTAGTAGATGTTCAATAAGTATTTATTTGGATGAATGAAGGAGCGGATGGATGAGGACTAGCTTCATATATTTTAGGCATGGCGTTCTGTTCTAACATTAAACTCTTTGTTTGATGGGGAGAAATTGCCTCCTAACAAAACTTCCCCAAATTTAGTGGCTTAAAGCAACAACATTTTTTTTTTTTTTTTTTTTTTTAATTTCAGTGTGCTGTCCAGTTAGTTCTGTGTGGTGTTATCTGGGCACTGGCATGGCTGAAAGGTCTAAAATAGCCTCACACGTGTGGTTGGCAGTTGGTGCTGGCTGCTGGCTGAGAGCTCGACTAGAGGTTTTGGCAGGGGGCTCAGTCTTCCTCCACCTGGGCTCTCAGCATGATTGCTTGAACTTCCTTACAACATGGTGGCTGGGTTCCAAGAAGGGGCATCCCAAGAAGCAAAGGAGGAAGCTGCAGATTTTGTAAAACCTGCTGTTGAAAGCTACATGACATTCCTTCTGTTACAATCTTTAAATCAAAACAAAAGGCTAGCTCAGTTTCAAAGGAAGAAGAAATAGACTCTTGCCATGGGGTACAACAAGGTCACCTTACAAAAGAGCATGTAGAATGGAAGATACTCTTGCAGCCGTCTTTGGAATCATCTACTCTAGATCAAAGAACCTTGGCTTTTTTTAGGTATGCTAAACAAACGATCATGATAATAATTCAGTAAGCCCACACTGTATTTAGAGATTTAAAACATATTTAGTTACTAAGTTGATACTATAATAAAACAAGCTGACAAAAACTTCTTTGGGTTATAATTTGGAGACACATTTCTCCAATAAAATGCAGATTCATCAACAGAAGGTATATGCTTTGTGCATAGCTCTAAGAATAATCATATGCCTAGAGACATGCATATATGCAAAATTTATCCATAAACTTAGAACCACAAAATTTTAGAACAGGAAGACATTGCAGAGGGAAAGTACTTCAGTTCCTCATTTTCAGATAAATAAAACCGAGACTCAAGGACAGAAAGGCTGTACCGACGTCACATCAGTAGTTGTAGAACAGAGACAGGGGACCGTCACATCAGTAGTTGTAGAACAGAGACAGGGGACCTTACTCAGATCCTCCAGTTTTTCCACCACAACACACTTCATCCCTGAATAATCAGGATAGACATACAAACACAAAGATGTGGACACATGAAAAGACATATGGAGCTTATTCCTCTTAGATCCTAGAAATATTCTTACCTTATATGGTTACCGTGAGGAACAAAGCAACCACTGGAGAATCTCAAGACTGTAGTTTTTTCCCCCAATTTTATCATGAGATGGAATTTTTGTTTGCATGGTTCATGGTGGTTGGTTGGTTTGATTAGTAGTCATTGTATTAGCCAGTACTAACTAGGAAATAAAACTACTTGCGATTTTGCAACTGAGGAACTTGAATGTAGAGACATGGTTAAACAGGCAGTGGGAGAGGTTGGAAACTAACCCTGGAGGTTAGCAACAGCAGGAAGCCACTGTTACCTCCAGGCTAGCAGGACAAGTAGAGGAAACTGTTACTGGAACACAGGGGCCAGAATCACCCGGTAGATACTGTAGCCACTGGGGTACTGTTTTATAGGAGCAAGAGACAGAGGACATCACCTCACACTTGTTAGGATGGCTACAATCAGAAACACAAGAAGCAACAATGTAGGTGAGGATGTAGAGAAAAGGGAAGTTTTATGCCCTGTTGGTGGGAATGTAAATTAGTGCCGCCACTGTGGAAAACAGTATGGAGATTCCTCCAAAAATTAAAAATAGAATAAGTACCATATGACCTAGCAATCCCACTTCTGGGTATTTATCTAAAGAAAATGAAAACACGAACTTGAAAAGATATGTGCATCCCCACATACATTGCAGCCAGTGTTTATAATAGCCAAGGCATGGAAACAACCTAAGTGTTGATTGATGGATGAATGCATAAAGAAATTGTGGTATGTATATATACGATGGAATATTACTCAGCCATAAGAAAGAATGAAATCTTGCTATTTGTGATAATATGGATGGACCTTAAAGGCATTATGCGAAGTGAAAGAAGTCAAATAAGACAAATACTGTATGATCTCACTTGTATGTGGAATCTAAAAACCCTCCCCAAATCAAAAACCTAAAACAAAAACTGAGCTTATAAGACTGATGGTTGCCAGACGCAGGGATGGGGGTATAGGTGAAATGGGTGAAGGGGTCAAAAGGTACAAACTTTCAGTTATGAAATAAATAAGTAATGGGGGATGTAATGTACAGCATGGTACATATAAGTAATAATATTGTATTGCATATTTGCAAGTTGCTTAGAGAGTAGATCTTTAAAGTTCTCATTACAAGAAAAAAAATGTATAACTATGTATGATGATGGATGTTAACTAGAGCTGTGATCATTTCACAAAATATAGAAGTATTGTTATGTTGCATACCTAAAACTAATATAATGTTATTTGCCAATCATACCTCAATTAAAAGAGAGAGACACACACCTACAGAGGAGATGTAGCTTCTGCTAAAGAAGCCACTTGAGGGGAGAGAATGAGGAGTGACCCTCTGTCTCCCCCTTCTCCTGGAGTACTTGCCCTTGGCTGAGCCCAGCGGGAAGCCCGCTGACCTGGGAGCCTCGAAGCAGCCTGCAGACCTTGGCCCTCCTGAGAGAGAAAGCAGCACAGGGGAAGGGGAGAATGACCCTGAGGGAAACTGGCCAGGACCGGCACAACCATTGGTATATTTTAGCTGCATGGAAGACAATGATGAATCCGTCTCATTAGCAAAATTGGAAGTTTCCTTTTGCTCTGGGAGTAGAACTTCCTGGCTAAATGGGATAGTACCGTTGAGATGAACCCGAGGGAAAAGTTGACACCTATTTCCTGTGTGAATTTCATCTGGAATGCATCTTCCCAAATTGAGACCTGGTAGACCAAGAAAGAGCTCTGCCTCTCGGGCAAACTGTCCTTTCTTTGTTCTTGCTCTTGGGCTTGAAGGAATGGAACGGGATTTACGAAGCTCCTTATTGAGAAATCCAATTACTGGGCAACTAACCTATTAACCAGTCACTTGTACATTTCTCTAAGTCCCTGTTCTTGGCTCACAGAGTTCCCTAAATCTCACTTTTGTAGAATAAAGAACTATTTATCCCTTCACTTTAGGATGGTAAGATTTTATTGAACCTTAGATAAATTTTGATTGAAATTTTAATCTTTCTAGAAAGTTGTAGGATGCTGTGCAGACACTTAAGTTGAAAATAACCTCGGTTTTACCGTGACTCCCCTCCCTTACTTACTCCAACGGTGCCACAGGCAGTGTCGTCTGTCCGTAGGTGCTAAGGAGCAGAGACTCCTGTTTCATCGAGGGCCGAAGCAAGGGTGGACTACAGAGAATGTGGTTTAGTCAAACCGTGTGGGTGGCTGGTTGTAGAAATCAGTCCCCCTACTTCTGGTGAGTCTACCAACCCAGTGGTGTTCCTGGATGCAGCCAACCTAGTTCTGACCCACCTTTTCTGGCTGATGTTGTAGCATTATCCAGTCTCCTCACCTACGTCCTAGTTTGGCCATTTCTTGGTCTCATTTCTGCAGTGCAGACTACTAACCAGGGCGAGCAGGCTTGCATTTCACTCAGATTCCCTGAAGACCCTAGGAAGTATCAGAAGGCGTGTGCTCAGAGGGGCGGGCGTGCAGGCCCCATTCTTCTTTCAGTGTTTGCCTCTGCATGCTGTTTTCAAGGCAACGTCTTGGAGCAGAGTATTTCCTAGAACAGTGCCATGTTCTCCGTCGCTCACACCTTTGCTGGAGCTTCCTTCCCAGCAGGAGTGTGTGCGCCGAGTGAATTACAGGCCTCGGAAACACAGATCCTCTGAGTTTGTCTTTCCTCACGGTGTGCCTGACAGAGATGCAGAGCACCTGGACGCTTTTCACTCCCTTTGCATCCAGGGTGTTGCACCAACATTTCCTCTGTGGGACCGTGCAGAGCACTTCCTTAACCATCCCAGTTACACACTCTTTTTATAATACCTCTCCAGGTTAGAATACAGCCAATGGAGAAATCTCAAGAAGAGCTAGGTTGTTATGCACAAAGAACCCCTATAAAAACACATTCTGATCTGAGCAACTGGTATTGCCCTGCTTCACAGAGTTAGTTACCTGCTCTTGTACTTTGTGAACCAAGAAAACATTGAGGTAGAATACGACACTCTGCCTTCTAGAAGAGTAAGTTGTGAACCTGACTACAGAGCAACACATCAGGAATTGTATGTGGATTTAACCATGTAAACTGGGGCAGGGAGTGGGGATAGGACTAGAGATATAAGCTGAGATTAAGGAAAAGTTGAAATTATTCCATTTTAAGGGAATAGTTTTATGGCTTTCAGGTAACAATAATGACAAGCTGTGTGCTATGGCAACCTGCTTTCAGAAATAGATAAGGCTTGGACACCTGGGGGGCTTAGTCGGTTAAGCATTTGACTCTTGATTTCAGCTCAGGTCATGATCTCACGGTTCATTAGATGGAGCCCCCCATCAGGCTCTGCAGGGACAGTGCGGATTCTGTCTCTCCATCTCTCTCTGCCCCTCCCCCACCAAGTAAATAAACAAACATTAAAAAAAAAAAGAAATATAGAAGGCTGATATTTTATCAACACCTGGCTTGAATATAGAACTGGCTTTGAAATTCCTTGAAGATCGTTGTCGTATGAACTAGAGTAAATGTGCCCATCTACAAACTTTCTTATTTTCTTGAACGTGTCCTTTCTTATTACCATATACACAGAGCGGAGGTGATTACTTGACTCTGAAGGGGGCGTTCAGCATTTGTACTTTATGCACCGAAAGCATTAATTAGATCGGGGCTGTACCGCTTATGTGACAACTACTGAATGTGTCTGATCCTATCACTGTAATCATTTGGATGACCAGCGGGGCCCATGTTATTTCTCATTTTATGTTCTTTGCGGGTGCGGGCATCTTTCTCGAGGGCTGCAATCTAATAGCTGGACCATCAGCCTTCGTTTGGAGAGGAAAGATTTTGTAAACATGAACTTGGAAAGAATCTGCCTTTTTCTGGGTTGTCAAAATCACTAGAAATGGTGAATTTGTGGAGTGTTCACTGTGTCCAAATAGTATAATAGTATTTTTAAACTCCTTAGGAAAAATTTGTTTGCAGTGTCTTTTTTAGTACTGGAAAGACCAGCAGTAATGGAAGTTCATAGTGGCTTACGTAGGTGAATGTGTGATACCCTCTACTTTCCTCTCGAATGGCCCCTGCTCATGTCAACAACTCAGATGCTGGTGATGTTTCCAAATCAAACAGGTGGGTAAAATAATCACCGTCGTTAGAACACTCTGAAGGCATGACTTTCTTACCTGGCCTCTTAGTGTGTCTGTGTGGAACAGAGAGGGGGAAGTCATTCTTACAGGAATTCAGAGGCTGTCTTTTGTTATCAACATAATCTAATTTTATTTTATTTTATTTTATTAAAAAAATTTTTTTTTTAACGTTTTATTTATTTTTGAGACAGAGAGAGACAGAGCATGAACAGGGGAGGGTCAGCGAGAGGGAGACACAGAATCTGAAACAGGCTCCAGGCTCTGAGGTGTCAGCACAGAGCCCGACACGGGGCTCGAACTCACGGACCGCGAGATCATGACCTGAGCCGAAGTCGGCCGCTTAACCGACTGAGCCACCCAGGCGCCCCAACATAATCTAATTTTAGAACATTGTCATCACCCCCAAAAGAAATCTTGTACCCATTATCAGTCATTTTCCATGCTCCTCCCCACCCCTAGGCAACTATTGATCTGTTAGTCTCTATGTCGATAGATTTACCTCTACTGGACATTTCATATAACTGGAATCATATAAGAAAATGTGATCTTTTGTGATTGGCTTCAGTTTTTTTTTTTTTTTTTTTTTTTTTTCATTAACATATTCTCTACACCAGCCTGAGGTTTTCTAGTTGTAACCCCTGGTCTAAATGTGCAGATGTCGGCTCACTTGTGTTAAGGGACTTGCCTTTCCTTAAGCTTATGCTCCAGAGAGCTTTTCAAGTCATGGTGTTGAATGGGGATAATGATAATTATATTTATATTTATTGTGGAGCTACAGTCTCAGGTCATAGAGCTCAATTTTGTCAGGGGCAAAACTATTTGACCTGTGTGGAAATCAAGTCCCTGACCCTGGCCTCCTTGTCATCAGGATTGAACAAAACTGAGTTACGGTCATCTATAGAAGGGGATTTATATAATAGGATGAGATCACTGGGATTAAAAAAGTGAGTAATGTAAGTAGTTATTGCCATCATTTTCAATAATTTTTCATAATAGAAATATCTTGAATACTTACAATCCAAAATACTTTCAAAATTTTATCTAGATGTTTGTAATAACTCCACTCTGGTAATTATAATGTTTATTCCTTGGGAGATACAATTAAGGAGAAAGAGAGTGCTCAAGTCCCAAGCTAAGTACAATATTTATGGGACTTATTGGGTACATAAAACTGTACTCTTTATGTGGCAGGTGCTGCTCAATTATATTTGAGCACTTCCCTGGGGGACAAAAGTCAATTATCAACACAGTCGTGTGGGAGAGAAATAGGTCAGCTGCAAATATTCTCTGCTAATTTCAGAAAGCTTGAGGGGTGATTTAGTTTGGGGGATATTTTTTTTGTTCTTTTGGTCTCTGTGCTATAGGGAGACCTTCTGGTAGGGAAGGCTCAGTTTTTCATTTGGTATTGGTTGTCATATTCATTTACTTCATTAAAAAAAATTTTTTTTTAATGTTTATTCTTGAGAGAGACAGAAAAAAAAAAAAAAAAACATGAGCGGGGGAGGGGCAGAGAGAGAGGGAGACACAGAATCCGAAGCAGGCTCCAGGCTCCAAGCTGCCAGCACAGAGCCCGACATGGGGCTCAAACTCACAAGCTGTGAGACCATGACCTGAACTGAAGTTGGATGTGTAACCAACTGAGCCACCCAGGCCCCCCCTATTCACTTACTTTAATATGATATAAATATTGCTTTTGATCCTGTAAAATGAAAATTAAACCAAATAATATCTTTTTTACTTTATTTATTTTTTTAAACCAAATAATATCTTTTTAAAAATGAGGTCAAAAACACATTGTAAGAGTAATTGTACCTTGTAGGGGCATTCTTATTACTATTGCTATTTTTACATTGACCGAATAAAATGCAAATTTCGTATTCCAAGTATTTTGTTTACTATTTCTACATGAGAAGAGTAAAAAGTACTGGTTGTAAAAAAAAAAAAAAAGGAAGGACATTGGGTTTTAAAAAATTAGGTTTATTTTTTTTTATTGTGGTAAAAAAAAAAAAACATAACAGGAAATTTTACCATCTTAGCCAATCTTAAATGTATAGTTCAGTGGCATTAAGTGCATTTACCAGTGTTATTTTTTTTTAGTGGATGTGCGGGTTGTTTAAAAAGTGTAAGCAGGCAAACCTAAATATATCCAACTTATAAATACGCTAAAAACATCCACCTGGAGAGGCCTCCCACCACGTCTGTGGCCTTGTTAAAAGCACAGGCAGCAGCAGAAAACAGACTTCTTAGTGCTTCACGAAGCTGTGGCTCCTGGTTGAGAAAACCCAAGAAGCAGCCATCCAGAAGCGGAAGTGCCCCACGGGCACTGGAACCCCACGGGCCCGGGTGGGCTTGGGAAACTAGGGCTGTGACAGGGGGCCTGTGCCGGTGGTGGCGTTGCCCTGGAATACCTGTTTTTACACGCCCAAATGCTTTTCTTCTTCCTCCACTCACTGACGTCCAAGCACCTTCAAGATGATTTGGGTTAAGGAGCAGCCTATTTGAAAAATATGCTTGTTCCCAGGAGTCAGGCGGCTCTAGTCATTCAACTAGAATGACTAGTCAAGTCAAACTAGTACTGTAGTTTGACTTCCTGTTTACCATCCTTAAAAGACCCGCCACAACAAAGCAGACACGGTCCCCAAGAAAGACCCCAGTCTCCCTGAGTCTGTTTGTCCTTTCTCACAGTCTCCTCCCCTTCCCTTCCCATCCAAACTTGTCCCCTCTGCTCCTGCTATAAGCACACGCACCCGGACTTGGACTCAGCCCCTGCTCTCTCACTTCCACCCACTCAGCCATGCCATTCCTTCTCCTTGAGGAAGGTCTCATCATTTCCACCTGTTGATGATTTTAGCATCGGTCAAACCCCTCTAGAACCTTCTCCCCCATAAAACTCTGTAGTATGGCTCCAGATCTCCTTCTGTGGCATTCGCTGGCATTCTGTTTTGACTCTTCTCCTTGTGACTCTTCTCCCCACCAGCTTGCGGGTCTCCCTGGACACTGTCACTTACGAATCTTGTGGGAAAGAGGAAGGAGGAGCAGGAGAAGTTGTAGGATATCACCATTAATAATCCGCATTTCACTTGTTCACTTTTCCTACCTATAGGTAGACACGGGACCTTAACACCTGCCTCCTACTATCTTGTCCATTTTTTCTGGGGGTCGAGGGGGTGCTCACAACTCTGTCCCTCGTTGATGTCTACTGCCACAGCCTTTGAGGAAGGCTTCTCGTGCTGCAGTTGCTCTGCCTTAGTCTTTGAGAACACTGCTTTCTGCCAACTAAGATGCTGCTTCTCAGGCAAAACCTAGAAGGTAACAAATAGCACCATGCCCTTCAGCCTCCCCGGACAAGCTGTGTTCCAGACGTCCTCAACTCTGGATCACACTCTGTCCCCTGGGCGCTCCCTGTGCATCAAAGATTCCCTTGTAAAGCCCGCTTCTGTACTTTTGGCCTGCATCTCTCTGCAGGGTCACACTGGGGAACAGGCACTATTCTGCCTCTGCCCCAGGAATGTACACAGGACTTGCTCCTGTAAGCCAACTCCCATGCATGTTGATCTGTACAAATTGATGTGGATACAAGCTTTGAATCCCTTAAAAAATTTTTCTTAACATTTATTTATTTTTTGAGAGACAGAGTGTGAGTGGGGGAGGGACAGAGAGAGAGGGAGTCACAGAATCTCAAGCAGGCTTCAGGTTCTGAGCTGCCAGCACAGAGCCCGATGTGGGGTTTGAACTCACGAACTGTGAGATCATGACCTGAGCCAAAGTTGGACGCTTAACTGACTGAGCCACCCAGGCTCCGCTCCCCTCCTTTTTAATGTTTATTTATTTTTGAAGGAGAGAGAGACAGACAGAAAGACAGAACATGGATGGGGGAGGGGCAGAGAGAGAGAGAGAGGCACAGAATCCGAAGCAGGCTCCAGGCTCTGAGCTGTCAGCACAGAGCCTGATGTGGGGCTTGAACTCACAAACCATGAGATCGTGACCTGACCCAAAGTCAGATGCCCAACCGACTGAGCTGCCCAGGCGCCCCTGAATCTCTTTTTAGCCTCTGCTACAACATACTCATAATTAATTTATGAAGTTTTCTTTATTTTTGTTTTATGAATTTGTATTGGGGAGGTGAGTAGAAGAAGGAAGAGGAAAGGGAAGATGGTATTGGAGGCTGACTACTTTGAGAGTTAGTGCATGCCTGGGTGGGGTATCAGAATGGAGACCTTTGGATAGAAGGAGGCTCTGGGTGCCTGAGGAGAAGGACAGTGACTGGTGGGAGAGAGGGAAGTGAATGAGGATCCAACTTGGTCCATTTTAAGCTTTGTTCTGGAACTCTGTCTGCTAGGAATTTTTCAGTTGCAAATAAACAGGAACTCAGCACAAATTGGCTAAGGCAAAACAGAGACTTATTGGCTCATGCAAGTAAAAAGTCCAGGGATAGGTCTGACCGGCTTCATGCATGGTTTGTTCTAGAAGTTCACAACTTCATCAGGGCTTCTGCTCCTTTCCTGTGCAGTTCCTTCAACACTGCATACTCTTCTGCGCTCCCTTCTGTGTGCTGCCTTGGACCTCGGGTTAACCCCTGTCACGGTGGTGGCAATACTCACGGTAGTTCAGGATCTCCCATTAACCCACCGCCCTGTTCGGAGGAGCAGGTAGCCTTTCCTATCATAGCTCCAGCAGAAGAAGCTGCTGTCAGGAGACTGCCCGACGTCAGTAGTTGGCCACTCCTAGGGATGAGATTGGGGTCGCCCCATCATGGCTGAGAATGGGGAACACCAGTTCCCTAAGGGAGTTTTGGGAGCTCGTGGTAGATGGAGAGGAAAATGGGTGCTGCGAAAGCAGTTAGTCAGATGTTTTCTCGAGGAAGGACTTTCATGTGAACCCCGGCAAATAATCAGAATTTCTTCCTTCTCCTGCTCCTCCTTTTTCTTCTTACCTCTTGTTTTAACCATGTCATGGATTAAATTG